>NC_085871.1:947500-1017500 GCF_034702125.1 Engraulis encrasicolus
AAAAATTAAAAAAAAAGTAGTGTAGTAAGTAGTGTAGAGCTTGGCATCAAGGAGTCAGAGCGACAGACAGTGCCTGGATGCAGTCTCATTTAATGTCATATCATGTAAACAGCCTGATTTCTGAGCAAAACATTTTTTTCATAGGAGAATTCCTGCCAACATGAAGGTGCATTTCTCACATTTCTAACCGTGACTCATCAGTAGCCGACGTTGTGGAGTTGTAGGATTGTCTTTTACATTTGTTTTTCAAGTGTAAAGGATTCCCGCCCACTGTCCATTCCACCAACAAACTTTAATACATTTCGGTCATTCGACCTTCTTCAGGTAAAGTTACAAACACAATTCAGACGTTTGAATTGCCGCTTGAATTGTGTTTGTAACTTAAACTGAAGAAGGTCAGATGACCGAAACATTGTATTAAAGTTTGTTGGTGGAATGGACAGTTTGTGGAATTTCTTTACACTGGAATGACAACCCCACTGAGATAACATCCTATGCACCTGCCCAACTATAGGGGTGTGCAAAAGCGTCTTCTTGAAATTTTACATTTGTTATAAAAGCTTCTGAACATACCTCAAATATGATCCCAAAAGTACCCTCTGACAAGTTGATGTTATTGTGAGCAATAAAACGGCATGTTGAAATTGGCAGGAATTCCCCTTTATCCCGCTGATCCTAATAATCAGGTTACTAGATTACTGTAGCTCATCAGTAAGTTAGTATAGTCATTTGTGTTAGAGTAGGTGTGCAGGCTGACAGATTACTTTTTAGGCATTATAGTTGTGTTGAGTGTTTTTACACAACGCTATGTCGGTCCGTCAGTGTGTTCGACAGCAGTTTGCTTCTCGAAGGGCTTGCACGTGACATAGGTCTAAAACTTTCCAACGTCGGTATTGACACTTGTGGTAAATGTTGCTGCCCATTTACCTTGTGTTGGCACTGTCTTAGCCTACTGTACTCCCCAAGACTTTGGACCCAGCCCCATCTACAAGCCTGCTGTATTTACTGTTAGTTGCATGTACAGTGTTTCCCCCAGAATGTTTGTTAGTCAAGGTGGTGGGGCGCTAAAAGTATATCCTTTTTGGCTAAGCAACTTTAGAAATGACATTCACATCATGAAATATGTGTTACATATATCTTTTCAGGGGACTTAGTCAAGGTGGTCGGTGTTTCTTGTCAAGGTGGCCGCCTTAGCAATAAAGTGCTGGGGGAAACCCTCATGTAGTCTTTTTTCAGAAACTGCCCTCAACTCCAAACTGTTTTCCACAAGTTGTTTGGGTGTGATCGAACAGATTTGTATATTTAAATACTAAAATATAGTAAAAGGTCATTTGGTGTCAAAGTAATAAGATACAAGAGATATACTTCAGAGTGTGGCTTTTCTACAGAAGAAAATAGTTGAATGTGGCAACTCTTGACGACACCAAAGCAGTTGTTTGGTTAGTCCATCTGTTGGAAACAGGTTTGCTTTTTGGAGGGCTTGCACGTGACTTACTGTAGGTCTGTTGTAGATAAAAGCCGGCTGGTACAGTATAAAGACAACATTTGGATGGGATGGAGTCCATTTATCTATTGTACAGACTGTTGTTGATGTATTTGAACAGAAAACACATTATAGGCATTATTGGGTGGTGTTTTTTTTAACTGGTATTCATTTCACCAAAATACTTGCAATGGTGATTTATGTACCTTTGTAGGTTTCTATGTTTCCAGGGGGAAAAGCAAGGATGAAGAGAGAAGGGTTGGGTCATTTCAGTTGAAGAATAATTGGCTTTGTGAATATATTCAGATCATTGAAATGCAGTAAGAGTGGGCTGCTTGCTGGTATGGTAGCGATTGCTACAGTATCTTGGCAACACATGGCGGCCCTGACTTCAGTCTGCTGTCAGCATAATTCTCTCTCTCTCTCTCTCTCTCTCTCTCTCTCCCTCCCTAATAGTGAACAGCCTGGCCCGCTCCAAGTACTGCTGACGAAGACCCCCCACCAGCTCTGGGACACCAGTCAGGACGCTGCCCTTGCCCTGCCCTGCCCATCCCCCCCTCAGCCCCACGCCTCCACCAGTCACACGCCTTCTTTTTCACAGAGCCGCACATCAGTCACCTCCCCTGCCTCAGTGCAGCAGTCGCCCGATAGGCCCCCTGTGCCCAGAAACCACTACGATTGGCCAAGTCCACCCAGCGGGGCGGAGCTGAGGGAGGAGGAATGTTGGGAGGGCATCCGCTTGTCGGAAGTCCTGCAGGCCTCAGGTGTGTCCATCCGGCCCCTCCGCAAGCACCTGGCCATCTCGCTGCCCTCCCTCCCCCTGGACGCCTGGAGCCTGCTGGGGAGGACCGAGCAGCCCAGCCAGGGCAGCGGCTCAGACTCCCTCCCTCCTCCTCCTCCTGCTCCTCAGGCACCTCCCACAGCCTCGGCCCAAACCCCACCAGCTCCTCCTCCACCAGGTGACTCCACCCAACCACCTCCCCATGCAGACAACAAGGAGGACAAGCCAGAGAGGAGAGAGGAGGTGCCGCCGCCTGGACGAGATGGTGAGAGCCACCTGCGTCTCCCGCTCTGGCACCCGCTGAGCTCGGTCACGCCATGCTCCCCTGGCCAAACCCGCGTTAGCCCCAGCTCCCTGACTCCGCCCATGCCTACATGCCATTGGCATTCCTGGAGCCTGGACCGCCCGGACGCCGTTGTGGCGCCGTTCAAGACTCCCCCTGACAACAGCACTTGGGAGGCCAGCTCCCCACGTCGCGAAACTAGCCCCGGGTCTAGCTCCAGCACACAGGGAGCCGCATCCTGTCCTGGACCCCGATCTAATGCTCCCACCCAGGGAACAGACGTGTGCAATGCCACCTGCTCGGGCTCTGCAGCCACCCAGGAGCCTGTGGAAAAGGAGCTCTCAGAGCTGGACTGCCTCTACCAAGCGAGTCTGCTGGCCCAAAGCAGCCCTGCTTCATCTCTCCCAGCTGCTGCTGGATCAAGGACAGGTAGGAATGCTAAATGGTGGTGGGTAGAATGGATTGATGGGCAGAATGGATTCATTAGTGACAATCGAGGGCCACATATGATGACCAAATGACCCTGTTTTACCTATTCAACCAGGTGATCATTCAACCAGCCAATCACCTGACTGAATGGGACAGGTAAAGCCAATTCATTTGGAATATGTGGCACTGGATTGTAGCTAATGAATCCATTTTTGCCATCACTGAAGGTAATATTACACCAGGGTTTCTTTATTAGAGTGGCATCATGATAGTACCTACCGGTACACTCTGGACGGCTGAAGTACTATTATTTACTAACTTATTTGTAAGGCATCGCCATGCATTTGACCTTGTACATTTCTGTTGCGTTGTTTCACTAGTAGCTTAGAAGGTCTCAGTACCTTGCCCCCGTAAGGGTTTTGGGACAGGTTTAGCAACGACTCTGTGGCTATTACATCCGAATGCTGTAGTAGGCACTGCCTCCTTACTAGTAGCTAACACTCGACATCCTGACCAGTAGCTTTTATGTAGAAAGCCAGCCAATTCGGACATACCACAGCCCCCAAATTTACATAACATTTGAACCGGATTGATTGCTGGGGGTCCGCCCCGACGGCAGCAATGGGGCACCTTAGCCACGCCCTCTACTTCCTGGTTCATGGGGTAGTAAGTTGCAAAAAAATTGAATGGAAGTGAACGAGGATTTGTGGTGCATAGGTGAAGGTCCAAGGCTTAGATTGTTGTCAAAAAAACACTCATTTCAAACCCAGTAATTATTTTTTACCGCCTCTGCCCCATGAACCAGGAAGTAGAGGGCGTGACTTAGGTGCCCCATGACCAATGCCCATCCAGTTGTCAACCTCCCACAGCCTTCTGGGATAGCGAAGTAATCATCGGACATTTCTCAAAACTCAAGTGCGCGCACTTCTAAGTGTATCAGCCCTCTTTATTAGTCACACCCAGTGATTGGATACTATTTGGTGAACTCTGCGGAGTATCCAATCACTGGGCGTGACTAATAAAGAGTATCCAATCACTGAGCATGACTAATTAGCCTGATACACTTGGAAGTGCGCACACTAGAGTTTTGAGAAATGCCCAACGTTTGCCTATTACAAATATGACCGTATATAGAAAGTCATCCGGACCTAGCATTGGTCAAGGGGCCAGGTGACCATCCCCGATTGCTCTTGTGGTAGCACTGCTAAGATTTAACCATAGCTTGAAACCAGAAAGGTCTTTGTTGAATGTATTTCATTTATATTCTCCCCCCTTGGACTGCTTAAAAAATGTGGTCAAAATTGATATCAAGCCAAGTCTATGTGATGCCAACAAAAAAGAAGTCTTTATCTCAAATATAGCAGATGAGTCTGTAAAAATGTCTTTATTATTCAAAACAAGGCCCAGACTTAGCGGCATGAGTGCCTTCTTCAGGGCAGTGTTTGTATATTACCCTGTTCGGAATTTCTCCACACTTGGAATGTTGTCTATGTAGACGTTGTCTACGAGAAGAGTTCAGATGCAAAACCCTGTGCCGAGTGCCATTTCAGAAATCTCTACACATTCATTTTGAAATAATATTACCCTTCTAAAAACAGATATTTAGATGGTTTTATCAATTTACAACAATTCAAGCCAAATCAACGAAACCAGGACTTATTTTAGGTCACCTTTTTCAAAAAGAAATGAATCCCATTTCTGTCGAATGCATTTCAAAGATTTCACATCTGAATTGTTCATGCCCTGTTATTGTAAATTGCTTTTACCTAGATAAAAGCTTCTGCTGAATGTAATCTCTGTCTGTAAGCATGTCTGAAGTGTGCCTCTTCCTCTTCAGACTGGCATTATGTAAAGGCATAATTATTTCATGCCAGTTCATTCCGCATTGACGCAACACCTTTGCAAGTAAAGTCCGGGTCCTCAACGCCATGGGAAACACTTATGTCATGTGAGCAGATTTGTCCAGTTTTCCCGCCATGTGATCGAATTTCAGATGCCGTGGCGATTTTCTGTTGCTAAACACAAAAATGCTCTGCTGTGCTCTGAACCACACCAAATCCTAAGCTGTCAGCAGCAACGTTTCTGCTGCTTTACTTTTGCCAAAAACAGCGAAACAAGCAAGGAAAGTGGCAAAATTGTTGTGAAATTACACCCAGACCAAAACCATCCCTAATGACAGGGATCCATTACTCTGGTACGTCAAAGCAGCTCGTCGAATTGGATGCCCTAGTGTCGCTGTGTTGCTACTACAGCTCACGTGGCCTGGGAGTTATATACAGGAAGTATATCCATCAACATAGCATACCAACTGAAAATGAACTGAATGCGTTGGATGCGGCTTGCGTTAACTGACGACTGGAAGAATAATGTAAACATAACCTGTCACAGAGCGTTGTGGACCACGAGCCAACATGCAAAGGCGTAGTGCACAAGTGTAATAAGACCATTCAGATCGGCACGTTATCTTACCTACTCGTGTTATACCATGTTGCCCTCTTCGTCCAGCGCCTTCAGCTGCTCGTAAAATGATGATTGGACGCGGTCGCTCTCGGACCCCCACTGCGGAGATCGAACGGAGTGCGTACGGACCTCCAGGCTGTCCCCGCCCCCCCACCTATGTCAATAATGTAAGAGTCAACCCCCGTCCACCAGTCCACCCCCCTCTTTTAATCCTTTTTATTGTTTTTTCTTTTTTCTTGATTTTTTTCTCATCACCAGCACGCTGTCCTGTGTACCATTTTCAGCTCACCTTAATCTTTAAGTGCCATCCTTTTCTTCTCTTCTTCTTTGTCTCTCACGCTCACGCTCTCTCTTCTCTCTCTTTTACTCTTTCTTGTTCTCTCTCTATCACACAAAAACACACATGCACTCACACACACACACACACACACACACACACACACACTCTCTCTCTCTCTCTCTCTCTCTCTCTCTCTCTCTCTCTCTCTCTCTGATTCTCTGATGCCCTCTCATAGTCTTACCACGTTGCTCTTCAAGGTCTGTTGGGTGTCCTTAGTAGTAGTTATGTAAAGCAGTGCGTTTATGTGTGCATGCTTTAGTTTGTGACCTTAGAGAGAAAATATGACCGGAATATCCTTCAGTCACTGTGCTCTCGTTCTTACCAAAATGCACAGTAACTATTTACCGTCTAATATTTTGTGGCTGAGCCCATGATTGTGCCACCTTTGCGTGCATTATCTCGCCGTTGAAGCGTGCATATGTTCATATTCTTTTCATGTGTCATATTCTTTTTTGTACTTAGCTTGTGACTATATTTCTCCTGTTTTTGTGGTCTGTGTGTGTGTGCGTGTTTGTGCGTGTGTGTGTGTGTATGTATATGTGTGTGCATGCGGATTCACTTGTGTGTATGTGCTTGCATGTTTGTTGATGTTTTGTGTGTGTGTGTGTGTGTGTGTGTGTGTGTGTGTGTGTGTGTGTGTGTGTGTGTGTGTGTGTGTGTGTGTGTGTGTGTGTGTGTGTGTGTGTGTGTGTGTGTGGTGTGTGTGTGTGTGTGTGTGTGTGTGTGTGTGTGTGTGTGTGTCTGTCTGTGTCTGTGTCTGTGTCTGTGTCTGTGTGCTTGCATGCGTTTGTGTGTCTGTCTGTGTTTGTGTGCTTGCATGTGTTTGTGTGTGTGTGTGTGTGTTGGTTGCTAGTCTGTGTGGGGCCTGGAGCTGGAGAGGCATGCTGAGCGGAGGGCCGAGTCTGATGGTGATCGGATGAGACGCTTCGCTCGCAGTCTGAGTGGCACAGTGATTGGCCCACACCACACCCATTTGGCCCTGTCCCGCAGCTTTGTGAGTTTACACACACTTGCGCGGGTTTGAGGCTGCACGTGAACGCACACACACACACACACACACACGCACACGCACATGCACATAAACATTCATCTGTTCTGATCAAGTATACACGTATAGCAGTCTACTTTTCAACTAATGATCGCTGGAATGGTAGCCTCTTGCCAAAGATGGGCCCGTCGGCGGGCCTATTCACTCTTTGCTAATAACACTCAACTACATCATAACAACATTGATATGACAACACAGAGAATGTTAAGTAGCCGATTAAGTAGCCGTCATGACCATTTTGGTGATAATAAGGTTACAACAGAGGCTCTGCACTAAGGGGTTAAGCTTATGTGCTGCTGGCTCTGAGTTAAGTTGTCTCTCACGAATAGATAAGTGTACAAGTACCGGTATCTGAAGACATGCACATACATACGCACACACACACACAAACACAAACACAAGAACACATACACACCCGTGCACATATACAGCTCCAGGCCACTTTATTAGAATAGCATGAAAAAGTTGATTTATTTCCATAATTCCATCAATAATGTTAAACTGTCATGGATTATAGATTCATGGCCCAGTTTTTTTTAACTATTCCAATCATTAAATTGTTTATTTTTACACATTTTGGTCTTCCAGCTCAAAAAAAACATGAATTGGGGAATTCGCATCATTAGAATATTGTAATAAAATCACAATTTTCTTCATCAAAATTTGTTTCACATCAGTGCACATCAAATCAGTTGAACTTTGGTACTTTCTACACAACATGCAATGTTCAATACTTGGTTAGGACTCTCTCTGTCTTATTATTAATAATAACGGCCATGATGCGTTTAACATTGAAGTCAATGGCAGAAACAGTGCATGGGAGTAATGGAAGGCTAGATATCCTTGATGCTTTGCCGTCAGCTGTTTTTGTATAGCTGACCTGGTGTCCCACACTTCACTCTTCAATATACCCTGTAGATTTCCATGCCACGTTTTGTCGCTAACTCACCGGTTTAATTCTAAATCACCAGAAATGACACCCCATTGAAAATGAATGGGGTTTTATTTCTGGTGAGTTAGAATTAAACTGTTGAGTTAACACCAAAACGTAGCATGGGTATCTACGGGTATATTGAGGAGTGAAGTGTGGGACACGAGGTCAGCAAACAAGAACAGCTCACAGCAAAGCATCAATGATATCTGGCCTTCCATTACTCCCATGCACTGTTTCTGCCATTGACTTCAATGTTAAACGCATCATGGCCGTTATTAAGACAGAGAGAGTCCTAACCAAGTATTGAACATTGCATGTTATGTAGAAAGTACCAAATTTCAACTGATTTGATGTTCACTGATGTGAAACGAATTTTGATGAAGAAAATTGTGATTTTATTACAATATTCTAATAATGCGAATTTCCCAATTCATGGGTTTTTTGAGCTGGAAGGCCAAATTATGTAAAAAGAAAAACTTGAATGATTGGAATAGTTAAACAACTGGGCCATGCATCTACAATCCATGACACTTTAACATTATTGATGGAATTATGGAAATAAATCAACTTTTTCATGCTATTCTAATAAAGTGGCCTGGAGCTGTACATGCGTGCAGCCATTCTCTTTCCTCAACTAAAGCTACAAATTACACACTCACAAAACAACATGTATCCACACACAAACACTTTGTCATACACACAGACACACACGTGCACATGTGCGCACACGTTTTATTCATTAGCATTCATGAATAATGTTCAAATGGAGCTGAGGCTGATTGGGTTGCAAAAAAAGAAAACCTAGTCAAAAAATTGAAATACTTCTCATTAAATCTAGAATCCATGCTCTACATTTTTTTGCATCAACTAAATGGCATCACGTGTAAATGCACGCTTGGGCAAAGGCACACACTCGCAAGTCTTCAGTGCCTGCCCTCCCTCCCTCACTGTCACCACTGCCTTCTGTGCCACACTGCCACCCTGTGCTCATGAGGTGTCACTGCAGACGGGAGAGGGAGGCACAGACATGCATAGAACGCTAGATGCCCCACGGCAGAGTCAAGATTCTAGAACGTCCTCAGGATTTTGCCAGGAAGCTCGGCTGTGTTAAGATGGCTGACCTGGGCACCTGAGGTATTTGGTTAGCCTCAAGAGGACCATACACTCACTGTTTAAATGCCATCTGGATTAAGACCACAGGTTTTTTTTTTAAGATGAATCGTGCTTCTGCAGCAGCAGAATTCTGTAACAGCGTTCTGATTTTAGTACATCTTGTCATCTAACTAATTCTTACTTTTAAAATACTTGTTTATGTAAATATTTGTTAACAATATATATAGTATTTTAAGTTGGTTTTAGTAGTTTACTGTCTGGACCCCACCAAATCTGACCATTGACCACTTGTCCCTTGACCAGCAATGCGGATGACCCATCTAGTGTTCTACCCTGTGTAAAACATTGCAGCCAGTTAAACGGAAAAAGGTAAGTTGTCCAGCTGCCTTAAGTTTGTAAGGCTTTCTCAAGTTGAGTTAACTTACAAACTTAAGGCAGCAGGGCAACTTACTATTTTATGTTTAACTGGCTGCAGTGTTTTACAGTGAATGCATACAGTGTCTACTGTGGTGAGCACAGCCAGATTGCCTGCCTCGCCCGCCTGCTTCTCATACAGTGCCTCAGCAGCAAACAGTAGCATGGCTTCCTCTGTCCGTCATTAACAGCCCATCCCTCTTTTTCTCCCTACCCCTGTCTTGTCTCTCTGGCTCTCTCTCTCTGTCTGTCAACCCCTTTTTCCCTCTCTTTGTCTGTGTGACTGCCTCTGTGTGCGTGCGTGCGTGCGCCTGTGTGTTTGTGTGTGTATGTGTGTGTGTCTGCGTGTCTGCGTGTCCGTGTGTGTGTGTATGTGCCCGCGCGTTTGTGCCCGCATGTGTGTGTGAAACCTTTAGAAGGAGGAGCAAATGTTTTGCACATCCCACCGCGCCTCCATTCATTCCACCCATCTACCTCATCAGCATCGCCATGACTATCACGATCACCACCACCATCACCATCCTCCTCCTCATCATCATCCTCATCATCACTGGCCTCTTCCTCCACCGCCTCCACCATGAGCTTCATCCTGCACCATCACCGCCGTCATCCTCTTCCTCATCTCAGCTGTGTGTTGATGGGCAGCTAGGCTCCCCCCAGTCCCCGGGTTTCAGGTGGACGTGGTGGCTGAGAGCAAGATAAACGCTGTGCTCGCTTAACCTGACTCTCGCCAAGCTGGTATGTTTCGTCTTCACGATTCCATCTGGGAACCCCCCCACGAGCGACATGTTTTTCGAATGATGCTCCTTATCAAAAGTCCTTGCACATGATGGGAATTAAACAACCTGTCCTCATTTTTACTGCCGTGCCACGTCAGCCACTCACATTGAACTCGACCCGTGACACAGCTGAGAACGACAGGTGAAAGTAGAGCCATAACGCGCCACACGTCTATGGAAAATCCCAGCCGGCAATGACGATTGGCTCATTCGTTCAGAAATGCTTCTGATTTTCACAGACCTCAAATGGTTGGTTGAGGAAACCGCAACACCCTCGGGTGTAGTTTGGCGAAACGAAGCCAGTTGGCGTAAGTCAGGTTAGTTCTTGCTCCCATTGAGCCTGTCTATGCTGCCCTGTCATGTCATGCCATTTAGACATTGAAGTGTATGTTTCCATGGCTGTCCTCGTCATTGTTTGTGATGTGAACATTTTTTGGTTTGCGTTTTCCATAGTAGTTCCTATGTGTGTTTGTGTGCGTGTGTGTTTGTGTTTGTGTGTGTCTGTGTGTGTGTGTGTCTTTTTCTTCCATTTGGTTGGTTCCGGAGCCTGCCCGTCACTCTCCGCCGTCCCTCCCTCCCGCAGGATGCGTCCTCGCGCGGCGGCCCTGGGAAGTTCTGGCTGTGCCTGACAGGCGTGCGTCAGCCCCCGTGGCCTGGAGCAGGTGATCAGATGGGCTTCCACTGATCTGCTGCAACTCCCTGTGTGGGGGAGCTAGAGGGGTTCCTGCAGGCACCCCCTGTGTGGCTGGCTGTCCTGGGGAGGTATCCAGACCTGGGTCCTCCACACCTCCATCAGATCTCCATCAACATCATCAACTCTCTAGTGGAGCACTCAGATAACTTCTGGAACGGCCGCCGTCTGTCTTCCGTCTTCTGAGCTCCGACAATGCTGCTGTATCCCGCTTCTCTAGTCGTATACCCAGCTCCTGCTCGGTCTTCACCTCCTGCCCCCCTACCCCAGAGCACCAGAGCTCACTCCCCCAGTATGCAGTACCCCAGTGCACAGCTTCATAACCAGTATGGATCCTCGTCCTCCTCCAGCGTCATAAACTTCCCACCCCACCCCCACAGCTTCCGCTGTAACTTCACCATCCAAAACACCATTGAATTCCTCAACTTTGGCTCCAGCCTGCAGCCTTTGAACTGTGTGTGAAGCAGGAGGACAGCCAGCACTTCCAATTCAACCTGAAAAAGGAAACTTAAGTGCCCAGCTCTCCTCTCCTCCTTTACCTTCTACATACAGTACATCTGCATTCAGTTGCACATGTCACCTTTGATCTTCTCACCTTTGCCTGTCCCACAAACACATTATCTTTGTGTTTTTTTTCTCGCTAGTTGTCCAACTCTTCTGATGCCCAGGCATTACTTGCATCATCTGCATCAGAGGGGTTTTTGCGAACTCTCAGCGTCTCCCAGAGAGGATGCTAGTGTCTCCTCACGTCCTCTCCTACTCCTGTCTGCTGTGCCACAGGAGGTGTGTCATTCCGGGTCTGACATGTTACGACTCACCTTAGACAACAGATTTCTGGGGCATCTGTGGACAGCCTCCTTTCATTCTGGAGATATACTGTACATGGTGTGGAAAGGGGAATCACATTGGGGCTGGTCTTAGTTGCCACAGGTGGCCATGTGGTCCTGCTGAGAGAGAGAGAGAGAGAGAGAGAGAGAGAGACCTCTCCTGTCTTGGATAGCGCTGCAGAGAGTTACGCGCGCACACACATACACGCGCGCGTGCGCACACAGACACAGACACGCACACGCACACGCACACACACACACACACACACACACACACACACACACACACACACACACACACACACACACACACACACACACACACACACACACACACACACACACACACACACACACACTTACACTCTAACCACCACAACCCTCTCCCCTCCTCTCCCCTCCCCTCCCCTCCCCTCATCCCCCCTGCTGGGCCACTTCTCTTAATTAAAATGTCTAACAGGAAGTAGTAGGCGAGCAGGAGTTTGCCCTATGGCTTGCTGCCTCCGTTTTTATATCGCTGATTTCCATTTAGGGAGCGTCCCTTCCCCTATCCTGCCAGCACTGACACCATGATTAACATAAGAGATTGCGTGTGTGTGTGTGTGTGCGTGTGTGTGTGTGTGCGTGCGTGCGTGCGTGCGTGTGTGTGTGTGTGCGTGTGTGTGTGTGTGCGTGCGTGCGTGCGTGTGTGTGCCGATAGCGTGAGCCCAGCAGACAGTTCCAACAGCTTGCTCATTCTCCTAATGAAGAAACAGCCTTCATCACCAAATTTAATCAATGAATACTCCATTGCATCACTGCAACCTGTCTCCAATACCTCCCCCCTTCAGAAATAATTCCTCTAGTCCCCTTTATCAGCTGTCTTTTTGTAGCAGGCAGGGCAAGTAGCGCAAGCTGCGTAGATGTATCCACAGCGTACTTTGATAAAGATTTGAAATGAAGCGAATGAAGCAAAATGAAACTGAAGTGCTGACCGTTTTCCATGGCGTCGTCAACCTTACCGCTCCAAGACTTTTGAGGAGCAGGCATGTGTGTTGTCCAGCATGACACTCTGGAGGAGAAGAAGATGGTCTGATGGACATTTTAATCCCTCTGTATATTCCACGGGCATTCCCTGTAGCACATTAACTCCTACTCATAGTGTTACAGGCAGGACTGCTTTGACTGTCCACAACACACATATTAATGACTTTGTGTAAAAAAAAAGGAAAATAACGATGCAATTGCTGATGCTATGGGGTTTTAGTGCAGGGAAAAGGGGGGGGCGGGACATTTAAGTATGCTATGACATTCTGGAATGTTCGTTCTGTTTTAAGGTAATTATTGTTATATGCATTAAGACAAGTATAGTACACTTCAGAAGTGTAGACTGGAGAAAAACTGCTATTTTTTCATTCCATTGATGGTTCTCCCATTTGTCCCGGGAGATAACGCTTCCTGTTCTTTTGGTTTCCTTTATCATATTTCCTGTTACAAGAAAAAAAACCCTGAAAAGTGACACTTTGAGTGGCAGGTAAAAGGATGATGATAAGGCACAGGAGAGAGACAGGAAGTGAGATCAGCACCTTTCAGGAAGGATTCAGCATGTACAAAACATTCTTACGTTTTTGTTTGTAATGCTTTGACATTGGACCCTATTGTAATTAAACACACACACACACACACACACACACACACACACACACACACACACACACACACACACACACACACACACACACACACACACACACACACACACACACACACACACACACACACACACACACACACACACACACATGCAGAGACACTGTACACTCAGTTTCCTATGAATTCTTTGGAGCTGATTAGCTTTTTGCACAACAGTGGGACAATGATGAAATAATATTATAAAGTAGCCAAATAACTTAACCTGCGTGTGTAATCCTGTTGTATTGTAGAGTTCTATGACCTGTCTTACTTTTCTTATATTTAACATATAATGCAACAGACTCGTCTCTTCTATAGTACTGGACAGCAAAAAGATGCAAGTTATTTGACGTTAACCAAAGATTGGTATTAACATGATGAAGTGTCTCAGAGGGACATGAAGGAAGACAGAAGGCTTTTGTTTCTGATTGTTTTTTTTTTCTTCTTCTGATTTGTTCAGTTCCAGTCCTTGTGTTTCCACTGAGGGAATTTTTTTCGGTGAATGTAGCATGTAAGGTGCAGGAGTACGCTATGCAAACGCCCCCTCCCATACAACAACCAGCAAAACAGCCACTCACTCCATGGACTTTCAAGGTACCTTCTGTTCTCATTTTTAAACTCAAACCACAAACATGTTACTTCTGACTGGTTGTTTCCCAGAGTATATCTAAATGTCTTTAAGTCTGTATATCCGGACAAACAGACAGTAACAGATTGGGTGGCGGTTGGTGAGTAAGGAGTGAGGGGGAAAAAGCATTTTCAGTGGTTTTCCAAGTTGGGGATTCATTTGTAAGTGCTTTTTTGGGGGGTTGAGGGAACTTGTATTTTTGCAATAAAGTTATTACCAATGCACTCCAGCATATGTACAGTACCAATCTGCTCCAATTTATTTTCACCTAAGTACATTTTACTACTCTATCCATGGCTTGCTTATGTGGAACTTGGGTGATCCTGCGCTAGTTTGTCACTCGTCACCTACCATTCAAACGCCTGGTACACAGCACAGCACAGCACAGCACAACACAGCACAATACTGGTACGCAGCACAGCACAATACTGGTACACAGCACAGCACAATACTGGTACACAGCACAGCACAGCACAACACTGGTACGCAGACACAGCACAATACTGCTGAGCTAAATGTCCAGACTGATAGCTCAGTGCTACTGATACTGTATGAGCCTTCGGGAGGGAGGTTTACTAACGTTTCATGCTTAACTCTTCTAGTTCTATTATTATTATTATATTTGCGCTTTAGGTAAGTGGCATGACACCCAGAGTAGACTATAGGCAGGTTAGTACTGGAAGGAACTTGCTAAAGAAAACAGGACGATGTGAAGCCAGTGTTCATGAGGTGTTACCAATTGTTACTTCTGGGTTCTTCTCTCACCTATGGGTTTTTTTTTTGCCTCCAGTGGTTCCTTCCAGGCAGCGATGACTTAAATGCCCAAACCAATCCACGACCGTAACTACTACAAGTAATCCCAAACCTAACCCCAACCCTAACATTAAATTAAACCTAAACTTCAATCCTAACCTTGATGTGCCTAGCAGGCACGCTGTCTTGAAGACACAGTTGAAGGCAAAAAAAAACCAAAAAAACAATTAAGAACTGGGTTCCAAAGACAGTTCTTCACCCTCTCCTCTCTACAGCTGTTGCCCACTAGATGTCAGTAATGAACCACTTTATACTGAAGACAGTAAATGTGCCAGTTTCACCTCCACATTTTTCGATAACAGCCAGTGTTCATTCAGGGTTCATAAAAACGAAAAGAAAAGTGTCAAAAATCAAAGCATGCAATTGTACCTGCATTCAAATACATTTAGGATAAGGGTGAACACAGTTCAATCATTTCCATGTAAGACCGCTGTAGGCAACAAAGTTTCTAGTTTCACCATCACATTTTCGATAAAATTCAGTGTTCGGGTTCATAAAAACTCCAGAAATGTATTGAATACAGGTAAAAACATGCAATTACATTTAGGACAATGGTGAGCACACTGTGAACACAGTTCAATCATTTCAACATAAGACCACTATAAGCAACAAAACTCCAAAGTCCAGAATGAGGTCTCGCCTCGTTTCACTTGCAGGTTCTTGGTATTCATGAAAATATCACACCATCCCGATTGTCCCTGAGAGAACAGCCAGAGGCGAGAAGGAGAGAATCAATATCCTGCCTGTGCTGCATGTTTGCATGTTCTCCAGGAACTTGCACACAATAAATTAAACGTCCTTTTTTTCTGACAGGGGCCCCTGTCCCCTGTCTTATTCGTCAATGAGAGACAAGAGGGTCCACTTCTACTGAATGCAAATGACTACACTGCAATGCAGGTGTCTGCGTGAACACATTGCTTGTATTTTACGTGGTGGTTACAGCAGGGGTAAATGGTATTTGCTTTCTGCAGAAAATTGTGTTTCAGGTGGCTCGCCGGAATAGTATCTCCGGAAGGCCACCTCCCTCCAAAAGGGACAACAGTCAACAGAGTGTGGGGTGTCTTGGAGGATTTTCTTTTCGTCTCAGTGTCTGAGTCACACTTTTTAATGTCTTACAACTTAATATGCCTAGATACAGTAAAATATACATGAAATTCAGAGGAAAAATAAAATGGATAGATAAGTTTGTGCATTTATCACAACCAAACGATGAGATTTAACGTGTAAAATTAATAATAACTTCGTATTAACTTAGAATGTAATTACAGTACATTTATATTTAAGTAAACATGCTCTCTGGCTGAACTCCTGAACATCTTATACATGAACGTTGATTGACTTTTCCTCCAATAATTAACATTTGCATTATTAATTCTGCTTCATTGTATATTTTTGTCAACGTCAGGATTCCTTTCTTGTCTTTTTTGTATCTCTGTCTTTGTTGCTCCTTGCTCCTGTACGTGAGTAGAAAATTGATTCAGCTTCTCCAGATATGTGTGTGCATGTGCCTATGTGTGTGTGTTTGTGTGTGCATGTGCCTATGTGTGTGTGTGTGTGCGCGTGTGTGTGTGCGTGTGTGTGTTTAGTGAGGATTTGCCTCACGTGCCCGTCTGTATCTCACGTGTGTGAGGCTGCAGCAGAGGACTCACTGGCTGAATGAAAAGCGTCTTGAGAGGCTAAAAATACACTCGGTGAGAGAAGTGTGCGGCGGGAGGGAGAGAAATAGAAACGCTGCGTTATTTTTATCTCCGGATGCTCCTTGGTGAATGTGAATTTTTGGGCTTCCTCCGAAGCTATTTGGGATTTTTTTTTCGAGGGTCCTTTCTTCTTATCTTGCTTCACAGGTTTATTTAAGGAGCCTGAGCTACAAAAAGGATGCTGGTGCCTTTTGTTTTTTAAGGGGGTGTATGGGAATGTATTGTTTTGGGAGGTGGGGGGTGGGGGGGTTTCCCTGCACTCATAGCTTCAATTTCCTCGAGCCATCCTCGGTTTCTGGGGGGGTGTAAGTGATGGCATTTGGAGGAAGACAAATTCAGATTAAGTGCTGCATACTTATGTCATACAATAAAGGGTATACATTTTCACAGCCATTATATTATATCAATAAAGTGTGCACCAACACTCAAGCGACACCTCATCACATACCCAAATGTATCCCCTGGGGAGTTTCTCTCCCCAAGTAGTCCAGACTGCACTGACACACAGACTGTCCCTTGGAGCAGTCCAATGTACAGACAAAAGTAAATGATAGAAGTCCGCAACACTGTTAATGCTCCCAGTGATTTATTTGCACTTGCAATGTACAGACAAAACCTGACTGAAGGCTATAGAGAGGGCTTTGATGCATTAAGTCTGCTCGTGACTATGAAAAAGGCTAAATAGTATGACAGTTCAGACACAGACCTTTCCAGACAAAAAAAGAGGTTCCATGATATTTGGATTTGAAACAATTAAGGGACAGCAAACAATGGATATGTTACTAAAGGATATGTTACTGCCCCTCTTTTTTTCTCAGAAATGTGCCCCCCTTTCTGCAGAAACTCATTAATTTAGATTCAGGCTGTTGTCAAATTAATGGAGGCATCCATGTTAGGGCTGACTCTGACACATTTCATCACATACTGTATTTCTCCACTGACTACAAGGCATTAATACATTGGGCCAGTGAGCATGGGCATTCTGAGGAATCCTGAATCAGTGCAAATATTTAAGAGTTGGGTTGCCTAGCAACAATTGTAATGGGCCAGCACCTTTTGACAATTGCGCTGAATTTCTTTTTTAACCTCGGGGTGGGAGGTAAACTATGTAGGAGTACAAAAAAAGGAAAAAAACAATCTTATTTACTGTCATGTCTGTGTACCATCACAGTCTGAAAACATTTCACATGGCCCAAACCCAGACACACCTTATGACTTGCATGACTCTCCTTCAGGCAAATACTGTCTCTGATCTTCTTTTTTTCTGCGAATGCATATTCGCATTTGCTGCACTTGAGGACAACAAGCAACAAAGACCAAAAAAAGAATCAAAAATCACATGAATTGTACACATGGTATTGAACGTGTAGCAATATGTACTAAGCATTTGTTTATGTTCTTCGTCAATACCCTCCAACAAATAACAAGACTGATTGGTAGACTACAAAACATAAACAGTAAATCACAGAAATTGTACACATGGCATTGAAAGTGCTGCAATACCTACAATGCTTTTGTTGTCTCCTCTGTCCCTTGTAACAAAGAACAAGATTTGTTGGCAGAGAGCACACAAAACATAGCACACAGAAATTGCACACACAGTATTGAACGTGTAGCTATGTGTACAATGCATTTGCTGTTTCCTTTGTGAATACATTTCAACAAAAAAGAGGAGAAATGGCATAGACAGACTACACCAGCATGCCCACTGATAACAATCAAGATCAGGTGGATTGTCCACTCTGTTGTGGTGTGTGAACTAGTGTTGCACCGATACCATTTTTTTGGCCCCGATACCGATACCCTACCTGGCCGTGCAGTATCGGCCGACACCATACCGACACCACTCTGTTTGAAATGTATATATACGTATATATACTATGAACAGCTGCATACTACTTGGATGTAAAATCCTTGCTATCATGGCTTTGTCAGGCTGCTGCCTACCTTTGTAAAACAGGAGAAAGACTAATATACTGTACAAAGTGAATCCATTAAAACTTACCTCTGATATAAAATAACTAAGTTCAAGACTAAGTTCAAGGCTGCATTCAAGTGTCATACAAGTATCGGTAAATTATATCGATGCCCTATTTGCTGATACCGATACCACCATTTTTGTGCAGGATCTGGGCCTCGGCCGATGCTGGTATCGGTATCGGTGCAACACTAGTGTGAACGCTTTCCATCTCTTCCTGTCTGTGCTCTCTACCTCACCACAGCAACCAGTTATAATCACCTCATAACGCCTTCGTCCTTGACCACCAAACCTCAGGATGAGTCACAGCGCGGGGACCTGAATGGTCTCCATGTGATTAAGCTGTGGAGACCTGTGGCCAATTCCCCATTGGAGCACTTAAAACAGCCCCCTGTGGCCACTGGCCGCCGGAAATGTCAGGGGCCTCGGCTTTGGCTATGGCTATTTATTGCTATTTTTGTGTGTCTGAAAATTCCATATCATTCCATATCATTCTCTGTAGAAATTGTTAATTTGTTTTTTTTCTAAAGCAGCACGGTTTATGGTTTTGGACACAACAAATATGTTGTTGCCACCACATGGCACCCACATCAAAGTGCAGCTTGGGTGACCTTTTTCAAATCTTCCATTCGTTGGTGTCATTTTTTTCCAGTGGCCATCTTTCCACGCTAATTAACGAGCACTGCAGCATGGGTGGGGATGGGACAATTGTAACGCAATTGATACGGTCTCTGAGAAAGGTCAATATGTGCTATGGTGAAGCCCAGTTCTTTTTAATCAGAGAGGGCATGTGGCCTCCTGCCAGCCAAGAGAGAGATTGGCATGGCACATATCACAGTGCTGCACTATTACTGTGTGCGTGCGTGCGTGCGTGCGTGCGTGCATGCGTGCTTGTGTTCGCATGCACAGAGGACAACCTACAGTATAATCCATGGCGTCTGTTAACCGCCATCATTTGGGTAAAACACTGTTGAATTGTTTAGACAAGTGGTACCCCCCTTGTGGTTAAATCCCGCCTGTCCCCACCTCTGAACACTGCATTATGTGAAGCCCTCTTCTTCAGCGTTAGTCATTACTGTGGTGCCTTGATGTGAAGACACTGTAAAGTGGGGCATCTCAAGCAGCTGCATTGCCAAGTGCACGTCCATTTTTTTCTTTTCTTTTAGAAGAAATAGTGAAAACAACTGCAGCTGTGGTTAAGGAGATGGACTGTAGCCTCTTACTTCAGCAGGGGTCACCGGCGACCCTATTCACTTGCTGAAAATGCTTAACTATATCATAACAAGATTGCTGTGACATTACAGAGAGCCATAGTGCTGTGCTAAGGGGTTTAATCAGAGGGTTGCAGGTTTAAATACCACCCTTCCAGTCCCTACCATAAACGTATAAGCTAACTGCAGTGATGGGCCACAACACTTCATACAACCACTGCAGGACCATGGCAGAAGTGACACCACACTCCTGGTGCAGCTAAAGTGCAAAGAGCAATTTTACAAATACATAGGTTTATTTTACATCTTGTTAAGCAAAGTAATTGCAGCTGGGACAAAACTGCTTTTGAACCTATTGGTTCTGCAACCAGGAACTACCAACCTCCGTCCAGAGGGGAGGTACTGGAACTCACTATTCAAAGGGTCAGCTAGTTTATTGTGATGTAATTTAATGTTGGAATAGTGGAAAAGAGTAGGCCACAGTGTGGGGACGTCTACTCTTTTCCACTATTAGACACGCCTTTGTCCTGCACCTGGCCTCAGAGAGGTGCACTCTAAGAAAATTTCCCTGCAAAATAACGGCAGTTACTGGCAATTATATTTACCTGGAATTCTACTGTTATTTCACACCAAAAATCAAATACAGCTCATTGCTGTTTAATGTATCACAGTATATAACATTTTTTCAGCAGCAATTGAACTGTTAAATAGCAGTACTCTACAGAACGTTCACAGTATTAGTATTGTTAAACTAAAAGTGCTCTACAATATTTATGCAGTAGTATAAGTAAAATAACAGTACATTTCAATTAAAAAGTTGAATTGTACTGTGTGATGACAGGCAAATACTGGGTCATAGTTGTATTCATGAATATGGCCATGGCAACTTCCCACCCCACCCATCATTCTCCATAACTGTGGTACCCTGGCCGTGTTACCACCCCACCATCACCACGTTCACCATGACTGGAGTGCCTTGAGCATGATACTATGGCGCTATGCTGTATTGAGAAAATGTTTTGCGGTGGTCCTTTGAAAGTGTGGGCATGAATAAAATTTCAGAGTATGCAGTGCTATGTTACAATGATAGTATGCAAGGTGGGCTTTTTACTGTATCTCTTGATGAGCCAATGATGAATATAGCATTGGTCAGTCTTTAAAAAAATATTTTGCACCAAGTAGCACAGCAAACAAGCAGCACTACAAGCTAGCTCTCAAGGCAATGCCTAATTTGCAGCAGGCACATTATATGCAACAATGCCACAAATGATGCCACATACAGCAAGCTTTCACAAAGAGGAAAGTGTGCAAGCATGTATGCAAGCATGTAAGCAAGCTTGTAGGCAAGCTTGTAGGCAAACAAGTGCTATGCTGTGCCATGCAGGCCAGCCAGCAGGCAGGCAAGCAACTGAAGTGTTGATAGTCCAGATTTATATACAGGTGCAAGAGTACCATGTGACCAGAGTCATCAGGCCCTTGGCAGGTGACGCCCGTAATTGAATAATGGCATAACAGCCCTACTCAGGTGAGGCCAGGCACTGATTAGCAGATTGGTTTAGATGGGGCTGCTTGTTGCAATAGTGTTACAAGTTCAGCCATTCACACTTTCATCACTATCAAAATGCATGTGCTACTCACACTTTGCTGCATCAAGCACTTTTTAAGTATTGTAGTTTCCTTAGAAATTGTTTCATCATGCTTGATAGTATCAGATAATCTTTAACCAGTCAGAATGACTTCAGTTCTTCAGGTGGTATTGAAGTTTGATGGTGATCACGGACAAGTGGGGGATGAATGGGTTTCAATGGTGCTGCCTAAAACAACTTGTTATTTTCTAGAGATGCTCCGGTTCCGGTTCCGGTTCCGGATCCGTCAGGATAATAGAGTTTTTCACAGGATCCGGGTCCGACAGGATCTTAACACATTGAATACCGGCGGTGCTCACGGAATTATGCCGTAGAATACCAGCGTTCTAAGCCCTTTTTTGACATTTTTTTGTAGACTCACAGCTTATTATGTGATAGGGCCACTGAAATATGTTATGACTCGTTCGAAAGTGGAGACGCTGCCCTCTTAGTAGGTGAAAACTGTGTGTCTCTACGAGCTTTTATTGCCGAGTAAACCCACGCTAAACCGAAGCGGGTATCCATGGAATTCAGCTACAATCGGAGATATTGAGGTTTTTGTGAAGGGTGCGCTTCTTCAGAATGTGACGAGTTTGAAAGGGGATGAGTTGGTTTTAATCACAATTTGGTGCAAGGTTAGCTCTGACACACATCTTCCTGCTCGTCAAGACACACCTCCTGCTCTAAACCACTACGACACCGGCAATCAATGCCCTTCGAAATCCACGTTTTTTCACACAGACTGAACACAAGCTCTTTGCACACATGCAGAAGGGTCGGACATTGCTAAAATAGTTCCCGATGACTCCCGAAATAATAGCCCAACATTGACAACAAATGCCAATGATATGATGCTTAGATGTAGCCCATCCGATCCATATGTAGCCAGCTATGCTAGCTTCTGGCTTTTCACATACAGGAAGACAGTTCAACATTGGGGTGAATAATCAAATAAACTTATCTGGTTGGCGATAAAACTTCCAAATCGGAGCGCATTACTCCAATTACAATTCGGGTGCCATTCTGATCCAAGGATCTGGTAAAGGTCTAGGTAGCAAGCCCAGAAAGTTCAAGATACTCCTGCACGATATACAATGGTCTCTGTGTTTACCTATTGCGTGAAGTCAGACACAATACACGCTACCGATCGTAGGCTACTAGGGAAACAACAACATAGCACGATTCATGAATACGGCAGCACACCTCCTGCTCTGTCACACTACGACACCAGCAATCGATGCCCTTTGAAATCCCCGTTTTTCACGTGGACTGAACACAAACTCTTTGCACACATGCAGAGGGTGAGACATTTGCTAAAATAGCTCCCGATGACTCCCGAAATAATAGCCCAACATTGACAACAAATCCAAATGATATGATGCTTAGATGTAGCCTAGCCCATCCGATCCGAATCATATGCGGTGGCAGATGGACACTCCCAACTGAGATCGCTCCCCGGACGTGTAGTCCCAGGTGTTTCTATCACTCCCGGACGTGTAGTCCCACCCGATTATATCTCACGTATTATCATACACTGCCACATACAAGCAATTTAAGGTTAGGGTTAGGTTAGGGTTAGAAACAAAAAACTAACATCAAAAAGATAACTAGCTCCGTTATATGGCGGTGGGATCGATAGTCTGGCTAGTGGGGGCGAGCCGACAGGGGAGCGTCCTGCGTTGGGAGCGACAATCAGGGAATCATGATATGTAGCCATGCTAGCTTCTGGCTTCTCACATACAGGAAGACACAGAAACTTATCTTTTTGGCGATCAAACGTCCAAATCGGAGCGCATTACTCCAATCACATATCGGGTGCCATTTGGATCCAAGGATCTGGTAAAGGTCTAGCAAGTCCAGAAAGTTCAAGATACTCCAGGCACGATATACAATGGTGTTTACCTATTGCGTGAAGTCAGAGACAACACATGCTACAGTGACCGTACTAGGGAAATCAATGCAGGCAGCGCGATAGGCGACATGGGTTGGCATCCAGACATCTCGGTAAGTTAAATTAAAATATCCAAATCATAACACTCAAACATCATAACAATCAAACAACTTTGGACTGCAAATGTTGTCATTTATGTCCATCACAGAGCTACCAAAATCACATATATTGTCCATTGAAGGGTGTAGATTCAAAATATGATATTTAAATGCAGAAACGTATTTTTACGTTTTGGTATACAACGCATGGGCGTGAAAACGCATTATTACGTCGTCGGTACTCAATGTGTCCAGCATGTTACCTAAAAATCAGGGTCTGGTGCATGTCTAGCCTAGGCTTTTCAGTCTTTCACAACCCCAATCACTGCATGGAGTGAAATCCCTTTGGAAGCGGCTATTGCAGGCAGTGTGGCAATAAGCCAATGAGTCTAAAAAATAGTTTGCGCCAACGTAATAAAAAGGGCCCACGTGTGCAAGTAGACTATATGTTTCAACCCTTTAGTAGGATCCTGTATCCGGTTCCGGATCCGGCAGGATCTTAAGCAGTGGATCTGGTATCCGGCAGGATCCTAAAAATCAGGATCCGGTGCATCTCTAGTTTTTTCCACAACGGCGAATACTGCTATTGTGCAGTACTTACTGTTTATGCTCAATATGTGACTCAAAGTAATATTTTCACAGTAGTTGTCTGTTTTTTCGAAAAACAGTAGAATGCTGTTGCAGAATTGCCGTAAATTAACAGCTATTTGTTACAGTGTGGGTTGTGCATACTCTTACTTTTTTGAGGAATGTAATTTAATGTACCTGCAACATTGGGATGGTGTCGATGTGGGTGCTGGAGACAATGTTGTTTAGTTGGACGGGCAGGTTTTATGGGACACGGCAGGGATATCAGTGTTCTTTATAAAAAAGATATTGTTCATTTAGTTTTGTGTTTCTCAACGGGGCAGTACAACCCCCCCAGGGGCCATTGGGGAGCCCTAGGGAGGGTGTTGAGAAGTATACGGTTGAGAGAGAGGGCGGTGCTTATTTGTCTTTGGCGTCATTGGTTCAATTACATTTTAGATATTTTTTGGTCCTTTTGACTCTATTTATGATAGTACAGTGAATATGGTGACAGGAAGCGAGTGGGGAGAGAGAGACCGGGAAGGGCTGGCAAAGGACCCGGGTCGGGAATCGAACCCGGGTCGGACGCATGGTAGACGAGTGCCCTACTATTAGGCCACGGTAGGGCCTCAATTACATTTTTTAATAGTAAGGGGGCTGTTGGCAAGCTTATGGTGAGGACAAGGAGCATTGTGAAGCTTGTGATGAGGTCCAGGGGTCGTTTGTTCAAAAAAGTTTGAGAACCACTGATCTACTCAGTCGGTGCCTGTAGGCTACATTTGGCACAATGCAGACAGCATAATCACGTGGCTAAAGTATTGACCAGATTTCCTCTACTGACGAGACATTTTCTCATCGAGTAGTTGAGCACATTCATACCCAAATCCAATTTGGTTGGCCTTTGTTCATACTGTTCAGTATGCTATATCACAGTAAGCCTCAGCATCTCTTCCCTAGTGTGTCTTCCTGTACTGTTAGACTAGAGGAGGAGGCTTCAGTGAGGAGCATCATCCACCCCTGAAAAACTGGGATGTCGACTTCCCCTGTCGATTCGGCTGCTCCATTCATTGATTTGCTTTCGTGGAAAAGTGGTGGTGGGAGAGATGAATTAATCATGTCCTTTGTCATCATCACTACAGACTGCATTGGTGTGGCTGTCGTGGCCTCAAAACAAATGGATCTGTCATTCATCTTCTCAAAAGGCACAGTTACTGTACTGTAACCTGACCTTGGTCTCACCGGTAAACCTGGATGAGGCTTGTCAGATGAGAGAGGTTACACCAGGGAAGCATCTTTCATAGATACGCTTGCAGAATCAATTGGCTAGACATGCCCAATGGGACGGCTCATGAAGATGAATGAGGATGGATGTTGTATTAGGCTACTTTGATGTGTATTTTTATTCTAGATGTCAAGCTTGGCTCTGTTCAGGTTTGAGGTTTTTTTTATGAAACAAATTTAATTCACATCAAATATCTCTGTGGTGCTGACATTATAGTTGTACAGTACACTGGAAAAACATGATGATCCTGTCTTTCTCATTGCAGGGACTCCTGAAAACGTACTATTTGTTCACAATGCAGAGTTATTAAAACTGCAAATGCTATGTGCTGTGCACGTTCTTGCACACCACAAAGTGAATTATATATAAAGATGTTTTGATTCCTGGAAACCGTGTTCATTTGTTAATGTTGTTACGTGCACAGACACCAACAATGAGGATTGGTCTTTGTAATTCTTTGTCATGAGGGAGGACATTTTGGCTCAGTTCAGTAATAACACATAGCTGCCAGCTGTTAGTTCATTAACAACTCTCCAACCAGATGCTGATTGTACAGTTCATTCAACTGCACGTTTTGAATGCCATTGATTTGGTTGATGTTGATTATCATCTCTGCACTAACAATATCTTTTTTTATCAATGTGACATCACAGTACAGTATCTTATATCCTCCTGACTACCAGGGGAAAAAAAGTTTAAAAATCTTTGTTTTTTTTTACTCCCCCAATTGTTTGAAGGCAAAAAATGAGATTGACAACATTTTTTTCGAATTTTTATTTTTTATTTTAAAGATTTAATGTGTCCATTACAGTGGACATTGGAAGGCCGTACATTGAAAATGTACCTTAATTGCTATCAATCAATCTGGATGAGAAAGCATAACAATCAGTTTAATAATTAGTACATTTCAGCATTTATGAGTTTACAATGAGTGTTATTGGTTTGAGGTGGAAACTGAATGTGTCTGTGACCATTATCATTCATGCAGGTCATCTCAAGTCAAAGCAATTTTGTTTTAAGCAACTGGACTTGCAGTTGAAGCTTGAATGACATGTTGTCCCTCAACTGAGAACTTTCACCAGAGTTGACTAATTTTATAGTTCTGATGTGTGAAATATGGGTTATTATCTCTGGAACAAACATGTGTTCATGTCTATAGGATTAATTTAGTCTTAATGTAATTTTTGGTTGAAATATTGTCCTGCAAAGTTCAGACATACATCAGAGTCATGCTCCGCATGGGGCGACAAATGCATCAATAGGAAACGTTCTGCTTGTTCTGATTCTACTTTTCCTGCTTGAAATGAATCCTAAGAGGTCTCTGAATCTTCAGCATCTTCCTCAAACATCACATCTAGGATTATTTATCAATAATGTGCTGTAAAGTGTCTCTCCTTCTGATTCTGATACTGACTTTCTGACTAGAAAAATACCAACAAAATGGAAGATGTCACTACCAATGTCCATTTTAGAGGACATTTCTTTAACGCCTAAATATGGGAATTAAATAATGTTACATTAATTTAGAAATGGTTTAATTGTGCTCTGAAGAGATTGAAATAACATATAAAGATGATGTTTTAAGACAATAATTGCCCACTTTAAAGTATTATGCATTTACTTTCCCTTTAGCCAAAAGCTGCCTATTTTTAATGGACACCATTTTCCTTGCAAAGAAATATAAAGTTCCCAAAACCCCACCCCTACACACATGGTATCATTGGAAAGCTCTGAATGTCCTCTTCAAAGACCATTGGGAGTTAGCACAGTAGTGTGTATGGGGTGGGAGATATTGCGGTTTACAAATGTCCTCTAGAGAGGACAAAAATGAACTGCTGGTAGTCAGGAGGATATTATTATTATCACATTAAATACTAAACATATTTCTCTTGCACTTTGAGTCAACTGTATAGTTGTGATATTGTGCTGTAATAATGATATTAATAATATTTTAGTTTTACATAGTGCCTTTCAAAACACCCAAGGTCGCTTCACAAGGTATCGTAGGAAAGTGTGAGTGTGTGTGCGCGTCAGTGAGTGAGCGTGTGTATGAGTGCATGTAAGTGAATGTGCTTATGGAACTAGCAGCTATAAGCCTCCAGGTGTTGTTTAAACATGGCCAGTGAAGGGGCATTCTGAATGTGGTCGGGCTACATTTTGATTTTATTTGATTACTCATATAGTGAAGCACAACATTATGTGCCATGTTGAGTTTGAATCCGTCCATCATGATAATTACATTTTTTGCGGTTAACAATACATGCACATTTTGCTCTCTCTCTCAAAACACAAACACGCACACACACACACACACACACACACACACACACACACACACACACACACACACACACACACACACACACACACACACACACACACACACACACACACACACACACACACACACACAATGTAAAAAAATGGATATCAAGATTTCGTCATTTTAGATGGTGTTTCATGAAAAAATGGTAGGATTGACACAGCCATACCAGATAGCATATTATCATGTCAGTATGTATGTACTGTAAGTACATTTGCTGGAAGTTTTAACTTCACTTGACTTAACTCTGTAAACTCAAGAAAGTGGATTAATATTGCTTTGTAAATAATCATAAAGTCAGTCACACATACTATTGCTGGCTTAATCACTGACTTGAGGTTTTAGGCTATGTTTTATGCAGTATGCTTGGTTAAGTGATTTTCCTAGAATATCTCTCTCTCTCTCTCTCTCTCTCTCTCTCTCTCTCTCTCTCTCTCTCTCTCTCTCTCTCTCTCTCTCTCTCTGTCACTCTCTCTCTTCTCTCTCGCTGATCACCAGACCACTTGTTAAGGGCAGTCGTAGTAGTAGTATAGCATAATGTGTTTAGTCATACATGGATGCTGTGGGATTACTGTGGGATTAATGTAAATTCTTTTTGAAAATCCTGTCTCTGTGTTTTGCCATAATCCTGCCATCACTCTAAATCCTGGCAGTGAGGAAGAGATCTCCGGGGGTTGTAATCTTACGGCAACTGCCCAGCTCCCTCCCCGATGACTTGTCACACCGATGACAAAAAACCCTCTCCTCACACAAAGTCCCCTTTTTACAGAACAGGGAATTTGCTCCTAAGACTTTTGAAATTGACATGGCCACAGTGTCTTATGCACGGCATAGGCTGCAGGATCCCATCTAATGGGTTTTTCCTGCAGGCTCTGGATTGAAGCTTGGTCCTCCACGAATCCAGGGGATGTCTATGACTTGACATGCGATGGCCTGTAATGTGCTCCTACACACTGAGCCGCTTCATCCCCACTCGCACATCTTACCCTGGCGAGGGCTCAAGCACCAGAGGGGCGTATTGGACCCTATTGCAATTACTCTACTTCTTATTATTTATCTTCTTGCTGTTTTGTTAGTTATAGTCAGGTCATTTCTGTCCTGGCCTTTTGCTACGAATGTAGAGTATCTTATCATCACTTACCAGTTACTCTGGATAAAAGTTTAACAGTGGATCTAATAGTGGGGATAAATGCATTGTAATGACATGAAAAGCAGACTGTTATTAAATTACATTCCCAGTTGATTTGTGTAGGGTCGTAGTTGAGTGTGTGCTCTAAATTGACTGATGTCATATTGTGTCAGTAATTCATCAGCAGTGTGAGTTGTACATTTAGTTGATTCTTACAGACTTACTGACTCCTTGGCTAGCCAATACACTAGTGAGAGGTGAAGGTAAATCCAGATGAGTAAACCAGAAGACAATTTGCAAATGAAGCCATTGTTCATGGTGAGTTTAATTTTGAACACTGTTATTGAATGATGATGACAAGGGAATAAAACAGACATATGAATGAATGAATGAATGAATGAATGAATGAATGAATGAATGAATGAATGAATGAATGAATGAATGAATGAATGAATGAATGAATGACTGACTGTGTTAAAGCATTCATATGAAACAGAATTTAGTTTATTTGCATTGTAGGTCAACTGAATTTCATGTCACAGTCTATCAGTTGTTCAAAGCAGAGGTAAAGTGATTAGGCAGCACATTCTTCTCCACTGGGCCTAGTTGAACAACTACGTGATCTGTCACAGAAAATGTTGTAAGAGGGAGATCGGATTATATGCATATCAATCCATGTCAGAGCTATCAGCATATGACAGCATACGACTCATGAGATAAACTGTACATTCTCCAAGGAATTGTGCAAGAAATTCCATTAGCATAACTGTTACTCTAGGGAAATTATTTCAAAGTTGCTGGACAAAGGTTGTTCTTTTAAATGCTGATGTCCCTTGCAGAGGTTCTATTCAGTAGGCTTTGCCTTGACCTATTTGTTTAGTTATCTTTTGCGCTTTCAGCGAATAATTAACGATACTGCTTATTTACGATTTCTTGCACGGAGCTAAGATGAATATTTCATCGCTTTACTGGTGTGTGAAAGGGAGGGGAAACACATTTCATCCCGCAGTTGGAGTGTGGAGAACTTCCTGCTGCATGTGGTCTGCTGCTCTTGTTTATTTGTGCTAGTTGTGAGTTTGTGTGTTCTGGGCAGCTTTTTTGCCACTGTTATAGTTGACTCAGATGTTCTTGTTCTCACTCTTGTATTTTGTTGCTCCCTTACAGGGCCTAGTTAAGATAGCCTGGGGCCCCTTGACTACGGGTTGCTGTAGGCCCCAGTGGAGGACAAATTCTGTGAGAAAATTACACAGCATAATTCAGACAGCTCTCGTAATTCTGAGCCATGAATGAGGGACAACTTGTCTGACAACTGTGGAGAGGAGTAAAAACATTTACAAGTTGACTATTTTTTTCAAGACGGCCCTTCAAGGCCTATTGGGGGTCCCCTGGCTAATGGGGCTGTAGCCATAGGCTGCAGCCATATCTAGCCTGTGCATTAACCCGACCCTGCTCCCTGATGTTAACCAACTCTCTCTGTTTCCTCAGTTGGTCAGCTATGTTTGAGTTATGGTTTCCTTGCTCTCCCAGGATTCTGCACTTCCTCTTGAGCAGCTGAGGGATACAGATTTGGGTCTTTGTTTGGGTCAGCTCCTAAGCCAATGGGCAGAGTAATTGTAAAATAACCAGAAGACTTTGAAGTGAAGAAATATGGGTAGAAATGTGACCTAGGTCTCTATTGAAATTGATCACTATTGATCACTATTGATCACTGTTGAAGTTGATCACTGTGGAAAGTGCTACCTATTGCCCTACTGTGCTTATCAGCATGACGGCATTTTGCAAACCTGACAATTCTTACTACAGAGCACATTCCAAGGAGGAAAATCTTGACAAAGGGGCGCTCATTTTCCATTTATTTGGCTCAGGTAGTATCCACAGCTTCTATCCTCCTGAACAATGGCCCTAATCCTGAAGGCCTCTGCACACCTGTTCCAGTAACATTATGCAGCACTATATGCGCAATTTTCCGTCCAAATTCTTGTTTATGCCTGAGTCATAACATCATTCATCACCAGTCATCATGTCATCAAACTTACTTGAGCCCACAACCACTGTTATGGTGAAATGTGGTGTTATGTTGCTCCATACAATTTCGTTACCTTCACTGACAGTGACAATCAATCCTTGAACTCTTATGTGAAATGTATAATCTTGCATGGAGATCCAGTGAATTAATTTTGTATTTGCTGTATAACACAGCCCCTGTTTAGCCTGGTTGGAAATGTCAAAGTTTCACTCTGAGGAAGAAGAATAGTCTTGAAACAGCATCTGGTTGCACGTAATGTTCTTTTTCCATGAAGTTGTGCATCATTCCTGATTCAGTGTAGTGCACAGGCTTATTACAGTACACAACATTTCTCCTTACACATCCCCCAATGAGCTCTCTGACATAGAGCCTGGTCAGCATGGCTTCTGTCTTCAACCCAGACAACATGCTTCTTTATCTCTCTCTCTTTCTTTCTTTCTTTCTTTCTTTCTTTCTTTCTTTCTTTCTTTCTTTCTTTCTTTCTTTCTTTCTTTCTTTCTGTAATACTCACCCACCCACCTGCTCTTTCTTCCCATCCTCTGGTCAGCCCAGTGGGCAGCCAGTCTCATGACGAGAAGATGTGGAGAGGAGCCAAACGGGGCAAGTAAAGGCCACAAGGAGATCAGTTATGAGAAACTGTTACACACACACATTCATACGTCCAGTCGACCGATTACACAATAGCAACTTACAGGGTAAACAACTCTTTTCCGCCCTTCTCTCTGGAAACAAAGGAACCCTTTGGTGTGCGGTGAGCACATGAGTGCCCCATATCCTGTTCTTAGCCCCAGGAAAAGTCCTTAACACAAATTTCACTGTGCATGCCATGGTCTTTACCTCAACATAGTAGGTCAAAGCAAAACTCAACTTTTGGAACTTTTCACCGTAGCTCTTCTGGTGTAAAACTATTTTCTGTTGGTGAATTCTGGTTTAACAGTTGAACATTCTCACCTGTAGAATTCGCAGGGTCAATCATGACCTCATACTAAGGATATAATTCTAACTCGATGTGAAATTGTGTGGAATTCATATCTGAGGTTGTACAAATTGCCTACATAAAGCAGAATTGCATAATTATTGACTGTATCATATATGTGGTATTTTCTGACTGTGTGAACAGAATTATTTATTTGTAAAAAATCCTTGAAACAATATTCATTGTTGAATAGACTTGGAGAGAGAGAGAGAGAGAGAGAGAGAGAGAGAGAGAGAGAGAGAGAGAGAGAGAGAGAGAGATGGACAGACAGGCAACACATTCTAGGAAATAACACTTAACTGGGGACATTTTCTGATATCGTACAGTGGGTGAACGGTAGCGCCACTCTCATCCCAGTGTCGTTACCAAACAGTAATCTATATCGTCCGAGCACTCTCATTACCCATTCACACAGAACCCAATACGCGGACAGGTCACTAAAGTCTCAAAGCATTGGCTAGAGCTTCAGAGAGGGAAGGAAGCAGCAGAGTGGACACAGAGCAATCTACTTTTCACACTTTCGGTCACCCGCGCTTCCCGCGTTTACGATGGGGCTGTTGCAGTGATGCTTGGTTAATGGAACCGAAGCGAACTGTTCTCTCGCCAACGTTGACACGCGCCCGGCAATGATGACCACGGCGCCGGTCATCAAGGGCATCCCGACTCTGGATCCTGACAGTACCGTAGGCAAAACTGAAACCCAAACACCATGGAATTACAGCTCTGTCACTGCCTACAAACTGATGGAGCTGCCTGGTCTCTCCACCTCGGTAAGTAGATCAGGTGTTTTGCATCTTTTTGCGCACATTGAAATGGGTACATAATATATAGCTCGTGTTTTATTCTACCATCATGTCTCCGTATTAGTTTGTTCAAAGTTGAAATCACAGTATAACCGCTCAGAATGTGTAGATAATAGATGCTGATGCATAACAAAATGTTTTAAGAAAGTGCCGGTGTGACAGATGCGGAGCGCATCAAATTAACACGTGAATTGCGCGTGTCTGCTGGTAGAGAGCGTGGCACACCAAAACACATGAATGGTAGGCTAAATCATCAGTGGGCGTGAAAGTTCCAATGTGCTGATTTAGAACATACGGACGACACAAAATGATAAACAATGTAAATTGCATCAGAAGTAGCCGTGGACGATATCACCGCCGGCTCTTTTTTGCGTGTTCGTTATTACACGCTATAGAGACATCCAGTGATCTCCTTCAGCTAAAGGCAAAGAGCAATTAAAAGTTGCGTGGGTCCATTCTGCTCGCTCTGGTTAGCTCTTTTATTCTATTTATTTATATTACAAACGCTATGGACATTTTGGAGTTTGACAACGCGTTTGGTTGCACGCACTCGCATATGAAGAGGGAAATTAATATGACTGATTGATGGTGGTTGATTGAGTATGTATGTTATGTAACTCCTAGCTTCACTCGCATGCATTCATCATTATTCTAAAAATGCGCACATGGACAGCAGTGGCCCGGTGAACATCTTTATTTCTATGTGAACCTGACAGAAGTATTGAACCATAGGGTGTGAAAGGATAGTGAAAATCCTAGCAGGTGAATGCACTTGGTTTGTCTGCCATGGTTGCCTATGATGGCGGTCACACACTTAATCGATTATCATCTGGGTCTAAAGGGCACATGTTCAGTGTGGTAACTTTGCATGGTAATCTAGACCTAATAATAACTGTAGGTTTTTCCACTGAACTGTGAAAAGGGTCAGGAGGAGAGTCAGAGTTTTCAACTTGTCTGCAATGGCAGTGTAGACTGCCCCTCTATTCACTTGATTTGCAGAGGTCGAGGTGCAGAGGCCACAGCCACATGCAGCCTCTTTCAAGCCAGTCATATTGCACCAAAATATGTCATCTATATCCTTCGGGGGGAATCACCATAACTGATGCTAAGGTTAAGAATGTGTATAAGTAATCTGGGCTGTAGGGTTGCCAACTATCAATGAAAAAAAATGGTGACACTTCATTGTCGTGGCATTCCTCTTCTCCCCCCCCCCCCTAAATTTTTTTTATTTCTTAGATGTAATTTCCTGCATTTTAATGTCCCGTGTCTCATTTCAGCTCAATAGGAAAGCCGTAGGCTTACTTTTATTTCTAAATACGGGACGATTCCGTATCTCAAGGGGTGGTTGGCAATCCTAGTAGGCTATAGACAGAGGGTAGGCTATAGGGTTTGGAATTGCAGTCAAATAGACATAGCCACTTCTAAAGTAATGTAGACAAGCAGTGGCTCATTGTCTTGAATATTAATTAGTCACCTGTCTGCCCTATTGCTCACGTCCAGACTGATGGGTGAGTCCACTGAAAAGGAAATGAGGTGAGGTTACCTGACTCAACCATCCGTCTGGACGTGAGCAATAGGGCAGACAGGCGACTAAAAACTATTCAACAAATACTGAACAAAATACATAGACAATGTTTTTAAAGAACCTCAGACCTAATTTCCAGCTGATAGATAGGGTGAACTAAGGTAATTTGGGACATCAGCCAAATTGGGACAAATAAGGTTTTGGGTTGTTTTCTTTCTAAATATTAGCAGCCAATCACAAAATGGGATGTAATATTGTTACTGCAACTGTCATGTATAAGGAACAATAATTTTATTTGGTGTTAAGTATCATAAAAGAAATGAGCAAAGGTTTGAAGTGACAGTGGATCCAACACTTGTCAGTTTAGCTAGCTGACATGTCGATTATGCTATCAGATCATAAGGATATTATGGCTGAATTAGTGATTATATGGTACAAAATATGATTGAAATATATGTTGTTTACTAAAGGTTTAACTCAATATCAAAACATTTACACATTTGTCTTTACTTTATTGAGGAGACATACTTTTACTAAGTATAGTCGAGTGAGCTAATTTGGGACAATATTTTAAGCTAAAATGGGACAGTTTTCTCATAGCAACAGAATGGGCTTCTGTTAGCTGTTAGCATAACATATTAGCACGCCATAGGCCTGTATTGTAATATGCATCCCACATGCTAATGGCCATGGCCACAGTCACACATGCCATACTCCTTCAATATTCTCTTGAAATGGAAATGTTTCAGGGATGTTATATCATTTTTTAAATAGTTAAGATCCTAGTCTACTGTTAACAAGAGAAAAACGATATTATTCTTCAGTTTGTGCAAAAATAATAATAATCAAACAGACTGTCCCATTTTACATTAAAGGGTGTCCCAAATTGCCATAGCATTTTCTCACAACGAAGTTGGTGTCTCACTGTCTTTAAATGTTAATATATTATAAAATATCATACTTCAAAAACTAATTCCTACATGGAAATGTACCCAAGACCCATATGAAGACATACAATTACTAAATGTTGGTGTATTTTAAACTTAAAGTGGGTTTTTTTTGCGATCTACCAAAAGTGTCCCAATTTACCATAGTTCACCCTAAGTGAAAGGAAAAAGTGCTCTGATTGATTGTAGCTTTAACCAGTAGCAGAGGCATTTCGGGTTAGGCCCGCCCTCCGGGACATGGGGTTATAAGGCAAGTTGGTCAGACCAGCTCTTGCAAAGGTTTGAAGTCGTCTGGCTAAGGCCAGCTGCTCCCCTCAAAATAAATAATGACAGCAGTATACATGATCATAATCATTGTCATGCATGGCTTCATGGTATGAGTTGAAATGAAAACAAAAATGGCAAATAATATTTCACCATAGATGGTAACCAAAACGTCAGTTTACGTCAGTTTAAGTCTGCAAATATCACATTCCTTTGGGAGACAGCTCTATCACTCGGCTATTACAGAATCGGTCATTACTGGCTAATTGCATGGGTACCATGGTAATGCACCAATAATTAACTGAAGCCGCAATCTTAATGAAATCTTGTTCTGGATGAGGTTGTCAGAATTAACAAGTCTTAGCTAATCATTCCATGGTATTACTGTCAAATCCATTGCCATATTGACAGAAGTTGGTTTGAACAACAAACATGATAGGTGTGGCATAATGCAGAGCACATATGCCCACTATCAAGTCAAAACCTATGGGCAGTCAGAGGGCAATGTGAAAATGCCATCATTTAATAAAGCAGCCTCTGATGCCATTTTAAAATACTGCATCAAGAGAAATTCATTTAAAATAAGATTTGGCAGATGTGCAAGGACAGAGAGAGAGAAAGAAAGGCAACTAAGACATAAAGCTTTAGATGGATTTGAGACCTGATGAAAGAGGAAGATAGTGAACCAGCAGCCTGCTAATTAGCTATGATGTACGCTTTATTAACCTTTAATGGGATGCCTTTTGATGGCAGTGGAGGATGTTTGTATCAGGGGCATACCTAAAATGATGTGTATATGACGTATTGTATTGTGAACTTTTAGTGCAGGGCTATTCAATTCGAATTTCATTTCGGCCACATTTTGAAACCCATAACTGAAGTCAGGACGCTCATTTTCAGCCATCACTAACGCTGTAATGACACTTCAAATCAGCAGTCTACAAACATTTTTTAAACCTGTTCCTCTTACCTACAACTTAACCACATTGAATGTTCAGTCTACAACGCAACCAAGATATTCTCCAGAAATCCACGTAGTCCATGTAGTGAACTGTAGTCTCAAAACTGCAGTGTATATTGCTAGAGCTGGGGGGCACATCTGGGCCACCTGCAGACTGCGTCTGGGCCGCATGTGGCCCTCGCGCCACCAATTGAATAAGCACGACTACTCTATTGTGACTTGTGGTTGGCATACTTTCTGACTTACTTCCTGAGCAACCAGATGTTGTGACCTTTGAGACATGTAAGGTTTAAGGCTTTCTTAGTCTACTTTTCAATCTGATTAAAGTGGATTTACGGTATGTTGCCAATAGCACTAGACCTAGTGGACGCAGAATACATCTCAAAGAGCCACAATAATTGTCAGCACTGAAAAGGAAAAAAAAACGCCTTGACTTGCCAGAGTCTCTCTCTCTCTCTCTCTCTCTCTCTCTCTCTCTCTCTCTCTCTCTCTCTCTCTCTCTCTCTCTCTCTCTCTCTCTCCCTCTCTCTCTCTCTTTCTCTCTCTCTCTCTCTCTCTCTCTCTCTCTCTCTCTCTCTCTCTTAATATTGACTGCTGGCTGGAATCCTAGATGGCAGCATTGCACTCTTTTCCGTCATCTGTTCTGATCAAGTATAGTATGCGGTCTACTTTTCAATGAGTGGAATGTTAAGCTGCGCTCATGTGCTGCTGGCTCTGAATAAAGCTGTCTCTACTAAATACGTGGTGTGCAAGTACAGTAGCTAGAAAAACTATTTCAACCCTTTGGAATTACTTGGATTTCGGCAAGAATTGGGCATAAAATGTGCTCTGATCTTTATCTAAGTCACAGCAATAGGTAACCACATTCTTCTGTAACCAATGCTGCACAAAAATACGTTTTCATTTTTCTATTGAGCACAACATGTAAACCTTCATAAACATTTTGATTTTTTTAGTTGGACCCATTGATCAAACTACATTAGCAGAATTCAAATATTTTCATTGGTCACACATTGTTCATCATGGGAACACATAGCAACGTCAAAACCACACAACAAGGTTGCTGCCGACATACAGTAGAGGATAACTTGGGCACATTGTTTGATCCACTCACCATTTGTCTGTGTACAGTACACGTCCCAGGCTACATTGTCTAAATATTAGGACAATGAGCCTGCAAGACTAGCCGAAGCATTTGATGGTTATTAGGGGCCATGGTACTTGGTCATCATCACCTGCTGTATCTCAACATCCTGAAACACAATGTCAGGCCTGTTTGGAAAAGTACAAAACACATCTTCATGCTGCTGAATCACTTTGCCATTCCATGTAGGCTATGTGTGATTGTTCATGCATAGCCACATTATTTCGGAAGAGTATTTCAACAACAGCGGCAATGCGATACACAGCAGAGTCATGAAGTGCTGTGCATGTATGCAAACACGCACGCACGCACAAACACAATTGAGAAATTATAGAAATTACCACTGGACAAACGGTAGAATTTGGCTTGTGTGCAGCACTAAAAGGGACCTGTGATTGAGATTGTGTTGTGTTTGATGACTTCATCAGTTATCGTGTCCTTTTCAGAAACAGCTGTAAAACCAAGACATGTGATCTTACGCTTTTCATTTACTGTAAACAGTGAGACATCATCAGCCTCGGAATTCCCATCATGCTGCCTTGCGCACTTGTTTTCATCTTCTCGTCAGCCTAGAAACTATGCCCAAAATGTTCTCGAGTTTTGGATCCAATCACAGAATGGAGTGAGGGCAAGACATGTTTTCTTCGACAAACAAAAGCTTATATTGTTTATGGATCCACCATGGTGACGCCACAAGCAAAAAAACATTCTTTCCATCAAACCATAGTTTAGACAGTGTGCTAAATTGCTTAGATTGAAAGTTTATTATTAAAAGAACAGCAGCATTTGGTTTTTATTCGCTATGTGCTGCAGGTTGATGATAGACATCCGTAGTGGCCGCCTTACAATCATAACAATCGTAGATCACACCTTCCACCTATGGAAAAATGCACGGTTCACAGATTAAGGTCCAGGTCAAACTCCTTCCTTCTTTCCATTCCTTTGGCCTTCTTCAGCCTTGTGGCACAAAGTTTGACGGCATTGATGATCAAAAAGTTTTTATTCAATTTCTTTCAAAAAATACAATTGGTTGTGTCCAGCTGGTTGGCAGTGGAGAAACAGGTTGACAGTAGGGTTGATTCATTGTTTTCTCCACGGAGGTGGAGCGACATAGAGGCAAAAGGACGTTAGGACCATCATTTGACTTGCACCCTAGATCTCACTTGTGATTTAGTGTGTTAAGACACAGTGTTAGGCTATTTGCTGTTACCAGAATGGCAATGGCCAAGTCGTAGTGCATTACTAAAGGCCCTGTGTAATGTCATAGTTCTGTAGTAGTACACATTACATTATGACGCTTTTATGCAAAGTAGTTAAAGCTCGGGCCAGATGGAATCGCAACGAGGGCTGTGTTGTAACCAAGTATGAAAGTTATTGCGACTATACAGCATGTTTCCTGTGACAATATCAGATCCTTATGGCAAAGACAGGCTTGCTGAAAACCATGACGAACTAATTCAGAATACACATTTCTTAATGTGTAGTTGTTGAAAAGAAAGTATTCGCTAATGGCTGTGAAGTTCATACTCTTATCATACAAATGACCTGTCACGCAGGGCACATGTCTGTGGTGATGCAGAAACAATCCCTGAAGCTTGTGATTCAGAACAAAGTTATTTGTAGACCTATCGTATCAAATTTCCTGACAATCTGATTAATGTCGAGGTTACCCCTCCTGACGTTTGTTTTATGCACTGATAGTGATAGTACAGTTGGCAGTATAGGGTATTGGTTACAGTCCCTGGAGCAGAATGGAGTTAGGCGAGTTAGGAAGAGTTTCTTCATTTCATCCTAAAAGCCCCTTTTCATCATAATCCAACCCTATCTTTGAAAATGGTTCACAGTAAAATGTTAACCATAACCATGTGTTAACCATATTATGTACCTTGCTTGATTGTTGCTTAATTAGAAAAAAAGTGTGGTCTAATGCATGTGATCTAATGCATTTTGTGCCATGAAAATGGTAGTGAGAAGTGTGTACACCCTTGCATCTTCAGAGAATGTACAGATAGTCACAAGGCTTTAGAAGTGTCTATAGAGGACTGTAGTCACTGTATATAAACATAATGGATTTATTTTCTGATGATCACTATTCGAATATCTTTAGCAAATAAGTTTTTTCCTGGAAGGTCCAGACTGATAGGTTCTGAATTTCACCTAATTTTATCTGCAACTTTATTTTTTAAGGGTTTAAGGAGTTTTGCCATCTACCTGAAGTCTAATTAACGTCTACATATGTGCATCAAGCTTGAATTGGAAGCAAGAGTTTTTGTCCATTTGGCCAGCATGGGAAATGGGAGGAAGACAAATGGAAAAGGAAGGGAGACATTTAACACTCTGACTGTGCTTTTCTGGGTGGGGGGTTCGGCGGTATTTGCCTGTATGAGGCGTGTGGTTTATCAGGGCTGGGGTGGGGGTGTTATCCATTATGTTTTCAAAACAGGATTACTCAGAAGACTCTTTTGACTATTTCCCCCTGATATAACACTTATGTCACATGAAGGAAATATCACCAGCTACATTATACAGCAATGTTCCTACAGTATGTTATTAATTATCGGCTACATCTACATCTACCTTCAGATCCCATCCTAGGATTTTTGACTGCGCCAGTACCCAGGAAAAAAGCAAGCATGGTCTGTAGGGAGATAGGCATTGTCTCTGTAGGTTTGACCACAGTGAATCTCATTCACACCTTGACCATGTGACGGAAGAGCCACAGTCACACCAGACATTCTAAGAGTAATTTAACTCTTATGCAGTCTCTCTGGTCATGCTTTTCAAGGCTCTTGTACGCTTCTGCGCACATGGCTACACAGTAAATTCTGCAGTGCTCATTTAACACTTAGAGAGTTGATTTGACATTATTTGCACTTAAATGAACTAGAAGTGTTGAATTAACACCGCAACATTTACTGTGTACACAGGTCTCACGTATACTGTTGTCCTGTATATGGTCTTGCTCTGTTCAGATCAGTTTAGAGCTGCGGTTTATTTTGAATATCCAATGTAAAGAAAGAAACATGTACAGTCTTCAGATGTACCATGTATTGTGGCAGTTTTCAGCAGTAGTTTGTTGTGGCAACATGTAGAATCAATCAAATGGTATTTTATAGTATTTTGGAAAATTTAGAATCACCACCCCAAATTTCTAAGCGATCCCTGTTGCCACCATGTTCCATGTTTTGTCATGTATTAGGCAAACCAGAGCTCCCACTGCCACACACACGCATGCATGCACACACGCACGCGCGCGCACACACGTGCACACACACACACACACACACACACACACACACACACACACACACACACACACACACACACACACACACACACACACACACACACACACACACACACACACACAAACCGGAGTGACATGCCATGCATAGCCCTCTCAGAGATACTCATGGTGTGTGAGTGAGAGATAAGCACAGGCTCTTAGCATGAAGTGTGTGTGTTTGTCGTCAGGATGTCGTTTATCTGTCAGTTGAGGTGTGTTATGACGCTCGAGATGGCCAAATGCACCCAATAACATCCATCGTCAATCACAAAACTGGCCTAGAAATCATTTCAAGTGTGCAGCCCTCTGACAATGCATTTGCTGAAAAGTGTTGTTCCAAGAATGTACCAGTGTAGCAGTGACAAGATCTTTCAAGAATTATATGCATGTCAAACATGCTGTCATTTTCACAACTCCATTGGAAATTTGGCATAACAAACCCTCAATGGCATGCTGTAAAATGTGTGCTGAAACAGATAGTAGGCCTATCCCACAAACACACACTATTCTCCCTCTTCATAATGAATCTGGTGCATTTCTCTTTGTCTTTGGAAAAACTGTATGAAGTGACAATCAAATCAGCTTTTCCTTGTTTCCTCCAGTGGATTGCCGCTGTGTAGAAGAGACATTGTAGAAAACTTGGTGGAAGCATCTGCGGCCACTGTATGACCGCACCAACATTTTTTTACATCAATATTACATGGAATCGCCAAGCATGATACAAATATAAGTCGCTACGCTGATATGATCCAGTTATATGCATATAGTACCACTGCTACTGTGAAATGATTCAATAAATCTAGCAAAGCCTAGTATTACCTGTTTTCCTAGATCTGTTTACCGCAGAATGTCAAATCAGAACAGGAGCTAAGCAGATGGAAGTTGTCCTTATAGTCACAGAGGTCAACAACAATCTTCTCTCCTACCTACTCTGTTGGAACAAGGCACAATGAATAGAGGGCGGAGCCCACACATAGGCTACTGTGTAAGTACGGTGTCTTACTGGTGCAATACAAACACCATAGCAAATTCAAAAGTCACAACACGCCAAAAAATGCCTCAACACAACAAAAAAGGTGCAGTGCAACTAAAAAGGTCACAACAGCAGCTACTCGACGAGATGTTTGAAACACAGATCTAATTGACTAAATTACTCACTTGCAACTTTTTTGTAGTCTTGCAGCTTTTTTTGTTGGGTTTCCCGTTTTTGTTGTAGTTCTGTGAGATTTCTAGTTGCATCACAGATTTTCTTTTGTGTGTTGCAACTTTTTTGTTGTGTTGTGGCTTTTGCATGCATTTGCTGTGGCATTTATATTTGGCCACCGTACATCAGCCCAGCTAGTCACAACACGGGATTTTAATAGCCTAAAGGAGCCTGTGCATAATGAGGGTTTTTTCACCAGACTGTCACTAGGGGACATTATGTCCTCCTGAACTGAATAGGAAATCTATATTTGACAACTCGTTTATGCATTGCTGCTTAGCATGCTCCAGTCATGCGTGGGGCAGCAGTAAGGCATGGGTGGACACGGACCTGATGTGACGTGGTAGCCTAGTGCCCACACACGACCTGACACCTAGCTCCCCACCTACCGACTACTCAGGCATGGTGCTGGTGACATCCTTCTCGCTCATGAATAGGCATGAAAAACACTGATTGCTCCATGGAATTAATGCATCGATATTTCCCCGCGTGCGTGCATACGTGCGTGCGTGTGTGCGTGCGTTCTGGGGGGCCTTTCCCTGGGCCCAGGACAACTGACCACTTTGCCTGACTACCAGTTCTTACGTATATGATATGTAGATTGTAATGCAAAAACAGTAATAACAACAACATGTATATACTGTAGCACAGTATCACAATACAGTTGACTCAAAGTGCTTTCAAATACACAGACACATTCCCACATCAGCTTTGGAGACTGCCGCACGGCACCAATTGTCCAGAGTTCACTTGAGAAAGGTACATACATTATGTGTGTTGTACTTATTACCTACATTTGAGTACTTTATAGAAGTGTAACACCAGTGTTATTGCATCCACAAATAGGATTAACTATAGGTGTGTCTAGTCCTGTTCAAAATCCCCCCCACAGCCAATGCTAGTTTGCTTCTTTGCCATTCATTTCAATGGGACACCGACCACCACGATTTGCACGTGTTTTCGCCACCTCAGGTAAAAATCGATTCCGTCTCACACAGCTTCGCTCTGGTCTGAAATAAGCCTAAAGGGCAGATTCAACTGTATCGCACGCTATATCGTCACGTGGCCACGAATCGCAGATCAATAATCTATAACGTTCGTCGTGCCGTCACCATAAAGCCCCGTTTTTCGTGGTTGGGTCACACTTCCTCGGCCAATGCATTTGAATGGGCTGTCCGACTCGTGGTTGATTTACGATTGATGGCCCAATTCCGACAGAAAATAGGAAGATTATTAGTGAAGGGATAGCATGTATGCCCCATCACACTGTGAATTAGGCTAAAACAAATTAAGTTGGACAGTGTGTTTTCCAATGCAATGTTCGCTTCTCTACACTCCGCTTCTTCCTCACATTTTCCTGGAAGCTTGACAGGTCCATCAATCGTAAATCAACCATGAGTCGGACAGCCCATTCAAATGCATTGGCCCAACCACGAAAAACGGGGCTTTATCGTGATGGCACCACTACCGTTCGATAGGGCTTGCAGATTAGATTTCAGCAACTGCGCGCGTCAAAAGTCGCTTTGGAGTGGTCACGAACCAACTTTGCCTTCATGAATCTGCGCTCGAGGTCTCATTGCGAGCCATATTTGAAATAGCGCGATTACCTTCACTACATTGCAAGCACTGCACTGCAGCCATTATTATGCAATGTTGCTTTCTAGCTCAGTTAGCTAAGTATTTTCACACAAACTGCAAAGGCAATGTACTGGTATCATTATTTGACATACCCAGTCTGTTTTCACGTGCAGAAAATGCAAGCATGGAAACAGTTGACTCTGCCAATGTGTGTTTACATTCGGTGGAGGAACAGGCTACGGTAGTAAAACTGCAGGCATTGTGCCACGAGTGTTCAACTGATGCATTGTTTGTTACTGAGCTTGTAGCTTTGTGTATTTACTTACACAAATGTACACACAAGGCATTAATATAATTTGTAACAGAATACAGCTTTGCTCTCGCAAACTACCAGCATTGCGCTGCCACAAGAACAAGGAAGTAGCGAGACAACCAATCACTGTGCCTTTTTGTCTGCGTCCTCCGCAACATGCGCACATGTACACATGATGGACAGACGGACGCAGAGGCTATGCGTCCGAAGCATGAATCAGGCTTAAGCCTCCCAAAAATAAAAAAGGCAAATAAGCATTACCCCCTCTCAGCTGTGTCTCATGCCCAGATGTGTCTGATAATTTCCAGCCCAAAGAATGCTCAAAAACCGCAGGAAGGTACTAACTGAACCAAATTGTATGGATTTCTATGGCTAGGAATCTACAGGAAGACCCGCCAAATGCCCGCTTTTGACAGTTTTTAACCATTATTAGACGACCAGCCTTAACAGCTTAATTGGGTGGGAAACCGCCCAATCTGGCAACAGTGTCAACGCTCCCTGGGGGGGCTGTGGAGCCCCAGCTGAGAAACACTAGTCTATCATGACCTAATGTCTGTTTGGGTTTAAAATGTCATGTTGAATGTATCTAACACTGAGGGTATTAAAGTGTTTTAAGAACATCTGTCATAACAGCTGCGCATCAGGATGAGGACTAAATACTAAGAGTACACTAAATGACAGCAAAATATTTAATCTCAGTAAAATCATGTTTATTCCACAGAACTGGTAAATAATCCGAAAGCATGATGGGCTACTTTCTATCTAGGCCTACCTAAAACTAATCAAGCTAGTATAATAGGATGATGCCAGTAATATCACTGACATATCCAGAACTTCTTAGCACCCATTTCACCTCTTGTGGTGCAGTTACAGGTCTGTGTGAAACAAACTACTTAAGTTGCTGGAATTAAAAAAAAAAAAGTCCTGCAGTTGTTTGAAATCTCATTCAAGTTCAAGTGGCACAAAGCAAGACCATATATTCTCTCTCTCAGCAAAATAGTCTGATGCCTCGTTCAGACCATGAGCGAACTACGCTGCCTAGTAGCGGAGGTAGCAGAAGAAGTTTTGCCTTGAATTTGCTGTATTCGCTCTGGACGCGGCATTGGCAAGTTTGATTTAGCTAATCACATAACGGCTCTGGCTTGACAGCCTGGGACATTCGTTGATATGAACATTCCAATTGTTCAATTTTCGTCCAAATAGCTCAATACCATATGATTAGCTGACTTTTTAATCGCTAAAATTCGCTCTGGTCACTCAGGAAGCTTCGCCCCTGGCGAATTCGCGATGGTCACGCACCCTCCATAGAGAAATAATGACTTCCGTCGCTCTTTTTGCGTTGGTCGCTCCTGGTCTGAACAGCTTATCACACAACGGCTCTCTGTCTTGACAGCCCGGGACATTCGTAGATATGAACGTTCCAATTGGTTTTCGGCGAACTTCGTCATAGCAATTCGCTTAAGATTAGCTTGAGTTTAATCGTCAAAATTCGCTCTGGTCGCTTCGCTCTTGGCCAATTTGCTCTGGTAGCTTTATTCGCCTTCCCTCCATAGAGAAATAATGACTTCCGCCGCTCAGGTCGTGTAGTTCGCGCTTGGTGTACACGGGGCTTAAGAAAGCTGATCTTGTTGGGCTCAGGGCACTCTTGGTTTCAGGGCACTCAAGGACAATCTCAGCGCTGTCCCTACTGTATGTCATCCCTGTTTTGCTTTGGCTGTGTTTTGTATGGTGGTGCGTTTGAAATACAGACCTTTTGGGCAGTGTGGGGCCTTGAGTTGTTTGGAATTAAGTTTTTCAAATGGCCACTGGGCCATGGACAGAGCTTCGTTGCAAAAATGCGTACATCCATTTTGCAACATTTTGGGAAATTGACATTTTTGTGTCTGAACAGTCATTTCCGACAACAGAATGCAAAACTCGAAAAATGGTGCTTACTTCATTTCGCTATTGCTCAGTCATTGCCAACAACACTGCATTATGCTGCCACCACTTTATGCACCATTAGGATGATATTGTCCAGTTGTTGAGGAAGGGTTGGTTTCCTCCAGACTCAACACATACACCAATATTTAATCTTTTTTACATTGTTAGCTCAGCGGATTTTACTTTCCTTACAAGTGTTTCCAATACATTCCTTAGTAATTGTTATTTTTCTCTGATGATGATGATGATGATGATGATGACTTGCCCCACATGAAAACCTATGGTTAGTGACATGTTGAAGTTGCAATGAAGTTACTCTCAATCTTCATAACTTGGACTTTCTCTTGTCTACTGGGTCTAGGACACATTGTGGTTGTGCCAAAAAACTTTAGGCCCATTTGTGAGGGAAAACACTAATTACAGCAGTATTTTGTATAGCCTGTCTGCCTCTGGCCTGGCATTGCTACATGCAAATTTCAAACTCAATTCACATTTCTCTGCACGCTATGCCTGGGTCTAGTCTGCTTCAGGCCTGTGATTACTCATGTTGACAGATATGACCAGGGAATGCGGGAGGGACCTGGAAAAGTGTTGCCTTTTTTCACATTACAAATGAGAAGACTCCTAAAAAATGTAATGCAGAGCAAGGCTACAAAAAGGTCACAAATTCAAAGTGAAGATGATCATTGCACTCACTGCATTGTGTAAACTTAACCCATGTAAGGTGTTTGTGGAGGGTCAGAAAATGAACCAAGAAAAGTCAATCTCAATGTCGAAGAATAACTATTGATACATTAAAAAAATGAAAACTGGTCACGTGACTGAGAAGATGGCGTGCTGAACGCTCCTGCACGCCGCTCTCCCCGAAAACCAAATATATACAACTTAATGGACACTTTTTAAATAATTTGAGTTCGAAATTCGTGGATATTAAAGTTCAAGCTTCAGATCTAGCTGTATGTCGACTCGGGAAACAAGATCTACATCGAAAACTAACCAGCGGCGAGCTGCAATCAGTGAGGTCATGGCGCACGAAGAGACACCTGCATGGGCGCAACACCTTTTGACCGAGTTCACAAACTTTAGAACTTCTTTTGATACTAAAATGACTGAAGTAACCAACTCGGTGAAAGATCTGAAAAAAGAAACACGCACCATGAACAACAGAATTTCGGAAATAGAGACTAGAACGGGATCTCTGGAAGATGAATTAAATGCCAGCAATGAAAGAGTGAAGAGCCTGACTAAAGACTTGGGCGACCTACAAAGGAAAGTAGACAACATGACTGCGGAATATCGCAAGAAAAACCTGATCTTCATGGGCCTGCCTGAAGGCCTCGAGAAAACACCTGGCGAGCTGGATAACATCTTGCGGTACGTTTTGGACCTCAAGGAAGGCGAAGCAACCCCCGAAATTGAGACACAGCGGAGGGCCCTGAAACCAAAACCCAAACCCGACAAACCACCTCAGCCATATATCGTACGCATCCTGAGATGGGACGACAGGCAGAGGATTCTACAAGCGGCATCCAAGAAGCAGTCCTTATCGTGGCAAGACGAACCTTTTCGGATACAGCAAGATCTAACGGCGGACCAGAACAAAAAACGGGCGCAATATGACAACATCAAGAAGGCGCTCCGAAAGGATAAGTCGGTGCGCTATGGTATACTCTACCCAACCAATTTCATTGTTACTATTGGAAATGAGACGATGGTATACAAAAACGCAAAGGAGGCTGCTGAAGAATTGAAAAAGAAACTTCCTGAACTCTTCGAGAACACGCCAGAGGACTAAGTGACCATTAGATCATCCACCTGCACCAGCACCAGTAAGCCCAAACTCTTCTTGACTTGTTTATCCTGATCTCCAATGGAGAGAGGGATGTGAGGATGTGTTTAACAAGAACCCCAATAAGAGCTGGGCTATATGGGCTACGGCCTACATTTGTCGAACTGCTGTACAACGAGCACGTCCGAGGGCTGGTGCTCTAAGGTTATAATAACTTTGGGGATTGAGTGGCGTCGGCTGTGATACAGCGATGTCCACTTGTCACGCTCACGGTCTGGTGATGGAGCTTGTATCCATTGCCTTTTTTCTTTTTGTTTTTTACCCCTTGGTAATGTTATGTATTTGTATTCTGTGGTGTCTATTTTTGTGTTTTCCTTATGTATTCCAACCCCCTTATGTAGCTGCAGTTGGAACAACTCCCAGTTACGCTTATTATGAGTTCTAACGGTGTTCAATTAATTACTTGGAACGTAAATGGCATCTCTAACAAAACAAAAAGATGTGGTATCTTGTCTCATTTAAAATCTCTGTCTTGTGACCTGGCGATGATTCAGGAGACCCATACATCAGTAACGGAATCTGCCAAGCTGAGACAGGGATGGGTTGGCCAAGTGTATTCGGCACCTGGTAATGGTGCTTCTAGAGGTGTGGCCACTTTGATCTCAAAGAGAATACAATTCCAACTGATAAAGCAGATATTTGATAAAGATGGAAGATTTTTAATCCTTTTTTGTTTGTTGCAACATGTTAAATGTGCATTGGTAAATATATATGCCCCTAACACTGGACAAAATACTTTCTTGTCTAAACTTAATATATTGCTTGCCGAATTTTCGGATTATCCCATTATCGTGGGTGGAGATATGAACCTAGTGAGTAATGCTTTGGTGGACAGATCAGGACGCCCACTTCCTGTGGACGGAACACTGTCCAGTGCCCTGAAAGAACTACAAGAATCGTTTGCATTAGTAGATGTCTGGCGCACAGTTAACCCCGACATGCGTCAATATACCTTTTATTCCTCTGCGCATCTTTCATACTCAAGGATCGATTATGTTTTATTCTCCCAAATCTTGGTTGGTAATGTAATTGAAAGTGAGATCCACCCCATCATCTTATCTGATCACGCCCCCCTGTCTGTGCGATTTGTGCCAAACGTGACGCACAACAAAACTAAACAGTGGAGATTTAACAACTCCCTGCTAAACGACAATGATTTTGTATCTATGATAGAGGACCGAACACAAGAATTTTTCAGTTTTAATTTGACACCGGATATACCTATTCAGACGGTCTGGGAGGCGTACAAAGCAACATGTAGGGGTTGGATCATAGGCCACGCATCGGCCAAGAAAAAAGAGAAAATCGTCAAAAAACAAATCATAGTTAATAAGCTCAAAGAGATGGAATTACAACACATGGAAGACCCCACTAATATCCACATTAAGAAAGCTGTTGATGTCATTAGGACAGAACTTAAAGCCATCTTGCATGAGGAGAATTCATATGCACTGTTCCAGTTGCGTCGTAAAGATTATGAATTTGGTGATAAATGTGGAAAAATGCTAGCCCTTAGATTAAAACAACAAGAATCCCGTCAGACTCCAGTATTTACGATGCAGATGGAAAATTGTGTAGTGATCCACTTAAGATTAACGAAGCATTTACTGACTACTTCAGTGTCTTATATAAATCAGAAAGCTGTGGCGCAGAGGATGAGATGGATGACTTCTTAAAAGATATTGAACTCCCATCAATCTCAGCGCATGAAAAAGTTCTGCTGGACACTTCGATCTCTGAGAATGAAATCCAGCAGGCTATTAAATTACTATCTACTGGGAAAAGTTGTGGTGAGGATGGTTTTAGTAGTGAATATTTCAAATGTTTCCAAGGAGTTTTAATACCCATTTTGAAAATGCTGTTCTCAGATATTGTCTCAAAACAATCCATGCCGTTTTCAATGCGCCAGGCATCTATATCTCTCATCCCTAAACCAGGGAAGGACCACCTGCAAATGGGAAATTATAGACCATTGAGTATCTTAAATACTGACTATAAAATATTTGGTAAAGTACTGGCACTGAGAATTGAAAAGGTCATCCCATCCCTGATCCATGTTGACCAAACTGGGTTTATAAAAGGTCGTTACGCAGGTAACAATATGCGGAGGTTGTTCCAGGTCATGCACTCTGCAGAGACCTCACAACAACCAGCAATTGCCGTGTCATTAGACGCAATGAAAGCCTACGACTACTTGGGGTGGAAATATCTATTTTATGTATTGCCTAAATATGGATTTGGTCCAATGATTATGAACTGGATAAGAGCATTATATTTTAAACCAACCGCCACAGTGAAAACGAATGGTATTAAATCCAAACTTTTTGAGCTCCATCGGTCAACCCGGCAGGGCTGCACCGTGAGCCCCCTTATTTTTATCCTGGCATTGGAACCATTAGCGTGCGCCATACGCGCCCAGAAGGACATATGTGGCATAACCATTGGCAACCACGAGTTTAAAGCCAATCTATTTGCGGATGACATTCTACTAACACTAACTAATCCACGACAATCAATCCCACAAGTATTAAAAATCATAGACGACTTTGGTAAATTGTCTGGATATAAAGTTAACTATTCTAAAAGTGAATCCATTCCTCTTAACAATTATACTTTTCAGTCGCACCTTGGCTCCGCCCCCTTTAGCTGGAAACCAGGAGGAATGAAATACTTGGGAATCAAGATACAGGCCCCTATTGATAAAGTGGTTGAACTAAATACCTCAGAGATACTAAAGTCTATGAGGGATGACACCAAAAGATGGACTGTGTTACCTATGTCTCTCTGGGCCAGAGCTGAAATTATTAAAATGAATCTCTTACCAAGATTGACTTTTATAATCTCGTCCATCCCACTTAAATTCCCCACAAGCTGGTTTAAGGAGGTAAATAAAATACTGCATGGATTCCTATGGAACTATAAAAAACCGAGGATTAGCCAGAAAAAACTAAATGAACCACGGTCTAGGGGTAAAATAGCATTACCTGACATCTACCAGTACTATATTGCATTTAATTCACGTTATCCTCTGCAATGGGGCTATAATACTGAGAGAAAAATTGGAAGCTGGGACTGGCTGGAAGAAAAGATAATCTCAGAACATTGTAAAGAGTTGACATTAAGTAAACTATGGTATAACCCAAAGACGCGACTAAATAACCCAATACTCAAATTCTCATGCGAAATTGTGTCAATAATACAAAAAGGCTTGTCTTTTACTGGATATTCACTGCCATCCTGCCCACTGTGGCGAAACTTCTTGTTTGAAGCGGGCGGGGTAACACTTAAAGATAACCAATGGCAGCAACATGGTGTAAACCAGGTGGGGCAAGTAATACAGAATGGGAAAATAGTGGCTTTTAATGACTTGAAAGCAGAATTTGGGTTGAATGATGTACATTTTCTAACTTATAATAGATTTTATTCCATATTTAAATCATTGATGTCAAAGGGTATACAGCTGGGAACACACAATGACCTGGAGAACAAGCTAATTACAGCCATAAAAGGAAAAGGCACTGTGTCAAAGATTTATAAACTACTGTCTTCAGCGAAACCATGTGTGAATTTACCAGTAAAAGGTCAATGGGAACGTGAAATGGGATTGCCCATCTCCGAGTCACAATGGAATGCAGCGCTTAGAAATAGCACAACTAGTTCAAAATGTGTCAGATACAAATTGATCCAGTTAAAAACAATCCATAGAGCTTACATTACCCCAGAAACATTGAATAAAATGGACCCTTCTGTGTCCAATAAGTGCTGGCATGGTTGTGGCTCGGTAGGGACATTGACTCACATGTTGTGGAATTGTCCTGCTGTTAAGCAATTTTGGCAGGACATCATTAACAAGTTGAATTCTGTATTTAATATATGTATTACCCCTTGCCCAATTGCATGCTTGCTTGGAAATGAAATAGAGGGAGTGCAAGCAAGGAAAATACAACATGTACTCTGTCTAGCGTTTCTGGTAGCAAAGCGGACAATCCTCATGAATTGGAAAGTACGCAAGAACAGCTGCTTCAACATGGACCAATGGCAAAACGAATTTATGGATACCCTAGCCATGGAACAGGCTGCCCTATCTTTAAAGCCAACAGAGAGGCCTGGTGGCACACAGGGACCCTTGGACTTTATAAGAACACAAATCTGAACTGAACTCTGAACACTGCAGCCCTCCCCCCCCTCCTTTTGTTTTGTGTATGTGAAGGTATGTGTATATGTTTGTGGTGTATGATTGTGAGAAAAAGTAATATAAATTTCAATATCAAAAAAAAAAAAAAAAAACTGAAAACTGGTCAAACAGACCAGAACACCTTACAAGGGTTAAAATGAAAATGAGAGAGTGAGGTCACGTACATCATTAGACATGCACACAAGATGTCAAACGTCAAGTTCTGTGAAGCTGCTTTGGTAATATATGGCCATTTTTGGGAAGAGGTTCACTTAAAATAGTACGTGTCATCCTCCTGTTCCCCAAACTCTACCAAGGCGTAAGTTTTATCTAATGCATGAACTGGACCAGACCGAGCTGGAGGGAACCCTTAAGTGTGAGATCTGACCCATCTTGTCCATTTCTGCTAAATATGACGGCTTCAAAGGGAGGTATCCCTCTGATGTTGGGAACGGCATTTGAACTCTTCTAGATAAGGCAGAATAAATCTAAAACCTATTCGGTTAGTCAAGCCCTGCTTTTCTAGGGATGAATGAGGTATAGACATGAGGAATCTTTACAACATCTTTCAGGCGCCAGTGAGCCTGATGGATTATGCTATTCTACCAAGAAAGTAATCTCATCGTTACAGACACTCTCTCAATCACAGATTTTGTACGCACATACGCGTTTTGTCTGTTTTACGTACATACACAAATACACACACACACACACACACACACACACACACACACACACACACACACACACACACACACACACACACACACACACACACACACACACACACACACACACACACACAAACACACACAAACACACACCAAAGAAGTCCCAGGCCCAGGGAGAAGTGTGTCACAGGGGTGGGCAGAATTGGGTCCTCATAATATTGTACTCTATGTATTGGGTGGGGAGCCCTTTTAGATGACTTTGTCTTGGGCCCAGCCACAGCTGTCAGTGGCCCTACACACACACACACACACACACACACACACACACACACACACACACACACACACACACACACACACACACACACTAATCCAGTCAGAAAGGGAAGATTATAAACTCATTAATTCTGCTCTGTCACTCCTCTGATGTGATTAGGGCGTGTTCGCTCAGGGTGTTACAGACGGCTGCAGAGCTGTCATTTCCGGCTGACATGGTTGACATCTGAGATCTTGACCGCAGTTTGGCTGTGATCACAGAAGTGAGGGTCAGGACATGTGGGCTATATAACTTGATCTGTTCTCACATAAAGTAGCCCCTGCTGTATATTGTCTCCCTTTGAGGAGTACCATCACAAATATGTGATTAGAATTTTGCCATTTGTTCTCATTGGGATGTTCTAAGGACTTTGCGAGATTTTTAACTCAGACTTCTATGGGAGCTGTCGAGTGTTCAAGTAAAATTCTAGAAGAACTAGGGGAAAATCCTTACTCCTCAAAGGGTTAACGTTATTTTGATTAAAAGAAAGTATGAAGGGAGCACTGCTGCCCAGTTGTAACCCATCTTAACCCACCAGTGGTACACCAGCAAGACAGTGCCCATGTGCTGTTTTCTTGGAGCGAAATTACTCCTTTGCCACTGTATCTGTAATACCTCTGTAAATACTTTATTATTTTACGTTGTCTCACATCACTGACACAGCTAGAAATTATAGCTGGTCCCAGAAACACAAGATTATTATTGTTAGGTATTCATTTTATATGTGGAGTGCATCACAGAATGCTGTCAACATGTATAATTTCAAAACGCAGTAAGTCGAAAATGGTGGAAATTGAGTTTTGACCGGAAATGGGCTTTACAATACCTCCTTTGTCTTGTGTCTGGTCCATCTTTGTCCCGTTTCAGAAAAATGCAGATGTTACTTCGCTTTTTTGTTTTAAGAGGTTACGTCGTAAAAGCCTAAAACGCAGTAAATCACGTGAGTTACTGCACTTATCCATTGAAACAGTGCTTTGGGAGTAGACAGTAATAACACAACAGAACGCAGTATAAAGTCATGAGAATGTTGTTTTTTTCACCTGTGCATAAATTTCCAACATAAAAAAGTATTATATCAAAGTGTCATCACCACTTTACCTCCAACACAGTTGCCTGGCCAGAAAGGAAACTTTAAAGCCTTTACCAGCCTTAAAGCCTTACCAGTAAGATGAGTTCTGAAATTGTAGGGCAGTACTTACTGAAGCAAATTGGATTTTAACATAGGGGTATTCTCACGTTTGTAGGTATACATTTCAAGACATGTGATGGCTACATTTTGAATTATTTTCTGTGAACAATAAATTGAAGCAGTTATGTTGTACACTGGCAACTTCTCATTGTGTCAAAGTTCACTGTTCAGTTAATGATAAAGTCAATTAAATGTTCGGATGCAGTGCGCCTGATAGATGGGTGGACATCGACCCAACCCAACCCACAAGTATCTTGTGTTTTTCTTCATGACAATTAAGCATATGATACTCATTAACTGAGCATGTGTAGCAGGAAAGGCCTGCTCCCCCATAGTATGACCTCATTTCACATCATCTCTTATTTTAGGTGGCTATGGTGCAAGATGCCCGTCAGCCTTTCCCAACGGTGGAGGTGCCAGACCACGCCCATTACACCATCGGTGCTGTTGTCCTGGCGGTGGGCATCACTGGAATGGTGGGAAACTTCCTGGTCATGTTCGCCTTCTGCAAGTAAGAGCCAGTCTATTTCTTCCTTATGCTGCAAACCCATGGAAAGTGGAAAAAATGTTGCTCAGAAAGTGACACTTTCCGTCATTCTGATTGGCTCATTGCCATAATATTTGCTGAAGTTCAACTTAAGCTCATCTATACAAAGTCATATACTTCCATTGCATTCAGTATGTGCATGCAGTCAGAAGCTGTGTTCACGCCAGTAGAGAACCGTGCCAACCGTGCACTTTCCCCGCACATGATCTTGATCCAACTTACACATTCACACTGACAATCTGAACATTTGGGAACCACAATAGTGGTTTGTTTTTTGAACCAAAAAGTACTTAATTTTTCTGTGAACCTTGACGACAAGGGAGGTGTCAGCATGTTCCTCCAGGTCACAAGTGTTAAAAAGAACCGCGGTATGAACGTGGTTTTGGAACCGGCACCGCACTCTGACTGGCCTGAAAACAGCTCTTGTGATTAGATCCCGATTGTTCCATTAAAAAAATTAACATGCAGCCTCACACACAGCAAATCTCCGCCTGTATGGTGTTATGTAAATGAAAGCTGTGGGGTTTAATTAGTGCTGATCTAACGAGACACGACTCAGGAAACAGGAAAAAGAATGACTCTCCCGGTCTTTCTCTCACACCTTATCATGCCGCTCTCCAGGAGGAACCTTTGTATGCTCCACACACAGAGACTTGGAGAGAGAGCCAGGAGCCAGTTCTCATCACCAGCAAAACACATAGAAGAGACTTGGAAAGGACAGATGAGAAAAGAGGAATCTGAGAGAGAGAGAGAGAGAGAGAGAGAGAGAGAGAGAGAGAGAGAGAGAGAGAGAGAGAGAGAGAGAGAGAGAGGCAGGTGGTTGAAGAAGCAACAACTGGAGAGATAATATAAGACAGCAAAGGAATGACATAAAGTACAATGACAGAGAGGGAGATGCCAAAGAAATGGAGCTATGATGGTACTGGGATTGGGGGGGGGGGGGGGGCAAATAGTGGCAAAAACTGGTTGTTGTGTCAAAACTGGTTGGTGGATGCGACTGGAGATGTGAAGAACATGCCTTAAGGGCGGAGATTTATCCAATCTCCCAGGTCCATCCAAATCCCTTGCATTGTGGAACTGCCTTGGGCAAAGATTAGATGGATGCTCTTCCCCTTCACACAACCCAAGAGCCCCCTAGAGAAAGGTCACAGCTTCAAATGAGTATACAGTACGGTTGATCTATTGCGTGTCTTATCAAATGGTGTTAGAATACCAGCACACATTTTCCCCTTGTTTTGTACGGCTTTGGGTTTTTTTGCAGGAGCAAAGTCCTGCGAACGCCTTCCAACATGTTCATCATTAATCTGGCCATCACAGACTTCCTGATGTGCATCACTCAGACGCCCACGTTCTTCGTCAACAGCATGCACAAGCGTTGGATCTTTGGAGAGAAAGGTACCTACCCAGAAACTGCAGTGGGAGAAGCTGGGCAATTAACATCCAACACAATGCTGAGATGCACTCCACTTCTGTAGCATTCATTTCAAATGACATGTGATGAGATTCTTGCGCTGATGACCGTGTAATAGAAATTGTATATAACTCACTTAATATACGTAACACAAATTTGCAAATTGTGAACTGTTAGTGAATGTACTGTGAATGTTATTCCACACGTTGTGTTTTAATTCTTTTTAATTAATTTAAAGCACAAGTTATTGGTAACATCCTAACCATTATAATGACAAGAAAAGGGACGTGATGTATCACTGTTTGCCCATGGAGAGTACACATCTGGGGAAGGTGTTAACATCCTTGACGTGGCCACGATAGAATAATTCACTTTCTTCTGACCTTAATTGTTACCGTCATTTTAACTTCAGTGAATGATGCTGCTGGTCATCAAAAATAACTTATAATAATTGAAATGTGTCATAACATCATAACAGTCATGGGCGAGCAGTTAGGGCATCAGACTTGTAGTCCAAAGGTTGTCGGGTCGTCTCCCAGGTTGGTGGGGGGAGTAATAAACCAGTGCTCTCCCCCATCCTCCTCCAGGACTGAGGTACTTGTACTCTGGTATCATCCCGCTGCACTTCTCCCTTTTGGGCACAGTGTTTCCCATACATTGAGGAAACTATGGCGGCCCATAGTTTCCTAAAAAAATTTTTTTTTTTTTTTGTTTTTTTTTTATTATTATTTTTTTTTTTTACGATTTCCGTTTTTGTTAAAAACGATTTGAATTACGATTTCCTTCGCATTTTCCTCCTGGAGTAAATACATCCTATAGAGAAAACCACAAGTGCTTGAAAGACAGAGGGATCAAAAGCCTAATCAAATTGTTGTAGTTAACTTGGGTTTTGGGAGCAATAAAAAAAAAACCTTCAGAGAAGGGACAGTTGGGATGAGTTTACTAACAGTCACAGGCTTTGTTTTACAGTTGTAATGAGTTAGGTGACAGGCCTTCATTGATACGGCAGAGGAGACATCAGGCTGCATATAGAAATGAATGTGTAATGAATGTGAATATAGACATAAATATGTAATATGTTGTTCAGCCCTTTTAATGGGAGGAATTTTGAAAAACTGGCCCTGTGACCAGCACCCCTCATGTAGAATGTGTACGCCTATGTGTGTGTGGGGAAATTGCACAGCCTACCCTCTTAGACCCTTTTTGTGTATGCGTTAACAATTTCACAGTACTCTTAAATTCTTATCTCTGCTCCTATTTTGTTTTATTATTTTTTTCATTACATAGACCCCTGCATGAGGGATGAATGAAACTGTGTTGTAAACAGAAATGATTCACTGTACATTTTAAATATATATATATAAATGACAATGTACTACTAATATCATGGGTAAAATGTTATGTAGCCTAAATGGCTGAAATGTAGGCCTAGGCCTATAGTTTCTCCATGCGCCAATGTCTTACTGTACTCATACTGTACAAACATGTTGTTTTGCCATTTTGCATTTACACTGCGTGAATACAAACCCCCCCCCCCCCCCCCCCCCCCCCCCAAAAAAAGGCCCGCGTGAAAAGACACCCGCCCCCCCCCCCCCCCCCCCCCCCCCCCCCCCCCCCCCCCCCCGGGAAAAAAAATTCCGGCTGCCCCCATAGTTTCCAAAATTTCTGTGGGAAACACTGCGGCACCATTGGGGGCTGCACCCTTGCATGGGTGAGGCATAAATACAATTTCATTGTGTGCAGTGTGCAGTAAACACTTGTGTGCTGTGGAGGGCTGTCTCACAATGATAACCTGAGTTGGAGTTTTCCAGTTGGGCTTTCACTTCACTTTCACTTTAGAATAACATTGCTATTACTACATAGAGTCGTAAGTAAGAGATTAAGACTTGCTCATTACAATTTGGTAACAGAAAAGTTCTCTCTGTCTCTCTCCGACTTAGTCGTTCATGTTACGTGGAATCCTTAAAAGCCTCCCAGGTAGATTATCGAGCATGGCTGCAGACTCGTGGCCTCGTACTTGACCTACAGACAGTCGTGCGCTCATGGCTATATATGGCCGCCTCAGATATTGAGGCCTTCCACTGCCTCTTATCATGAACATGATCTCATTTGCCTGCAGTGCCTCTCTACTGCGCATTAATCCCATGTGTGTTTAAGCTATTTACGTGGATTTCAAATCACAAATAGTTTCGTTGCCTTTTCTGTCATTTTCAATGGGAACTGAATATGACATTAGCAGACATTAATACATACAACTATATACTATACCAATGGGCTTTTTAATTCATGTAAACCTCATTAACAGTGATTTTGTTGTCTGCTGTTTATAACATTGGACGATTTTATGGCACCATTCGTCAAATTGGCATTGCAATGTATGAACACAGACGTTTTCTCTCACGTACACATTCACACAGCCACATGTGCACAGACATCCGCGCTCACACACACACGCACACACACACACACACACACACACACATTGAAATACCGTTCAGACACTCGGCCCTCATTTGCTTGATTGAGTAGAAATCCCTTGAACAAAGCTAAACCTTTATTTCCTCCTAATCCTCTAATGGTCTCTTCACAGAAATCAGACATTCATGGTGGAAGCCTGGCTGTGTTTTGATTCCAGGTCACTTGTTCTCCCCTCGTTCCCCTCTCCTCCCCCCCTCCCCCCCCTCTTTCTCTCTCTCTCGCGGGCTCTCTATCCCTCTCTCCACATGTATTTCCCTGTTCTACACTCTTGTAGGCTTTTAACAATCTTCGATTTAAACTTCGAGTCTCATTCTTTATTCTTCGCCTTTGGTGACGTTCTCAGAGCTCTCCATCTCCCTCGGTTGCATTGTATGGTGGTCTTCATTCTATTTCAGAATTAATCATTTCAATGCCATCCATCATCAGGGAAGGGCTTAATTAATCATTTCTAAATGTGGTAACATCGCAGGGAGGCCAGAATTCCTCCTCAAACATTCCTATCAAAGCTTACCGATGCCACTCCCTCGGTTCACACATGATCCATTATGAAAGCCAAACAGACAAATGAACCCATGTCCTTCAGTCTGTCAACATTTATTTACTTAGTGCTTGTTGGCACTTGTGTCATATTGGTGTTACGCAATCTACATGAGCCCTTAAATATATACAGCGCCGCCCAGCAGCAGCGCGCCCCTTAATTTTATTTACAAAATGTGTAATATCTCCAGAATTAACTGGAAACATGTACAGCTTGTACCACCAGGATCTTTTAATTGGAGGTTTGATGATATTTAAAATAGAAACACATTTTTAAAATAAAAAATAGATTTTGCAATTTCAAAACAAGAAAAAAAAGACAATATGCACCCCTCCTTAACGTTTGGTTGCACAGCCTTAGACAGCCATGACATCCTCCAAACGGTTTTTTGTATTCATCAATGAGCTTCTTGCACTTCTCTGGTGGTATTTCTCCCTACTCCTCCTTTGCAATATGTTCATCCTCTTGAATATGTGCAGGATTATTTCACCTTAGGGCAATCATGGGTAAGCGGTTAGGGTGTCAGACTTGTAGCCCAAAGGTTGCCGGTTCGACTCCCGACTCGCCAGGTTGGTGGGGGGAGTAATTAACCAGTGCTCTGCCCCATCTTCCTCCATTACTTAGGTACCCTGAGTATGGTGCCATCCCACTGCACTGCTCCCTTGGGGCGCCATTAAGGGCTGCCCCCTTGCAAGGGTGAGGCATAAATGCAATTTTGTTGTGTGCAGTGTTCACTTGTGTGCTGCGGAGTGCTGTGTCACAATGACAAAGGGAGTTGGAGTTTCCCAATTGGGCTTTCACTTTCACTTCACTTTCACTAATGACAGATATCACATTCCCCCAAAGACTTTCAACTGGATTTACATCTGGAATCATTAGGATTCAATTTGTGATTCACAACATTTGAGTCAAATAAGGTTTCCACAGTGATATCCAATACCAATGACACCTGAAGCTTCATTTTCTATTTTTTTCCTGTCATCGTTTATTTTTTAATGTTGCTGATTACTTTGCAGCTATCTATAGTAAAAGCGTGGTTGACCTTATTATTTGTTTTCTGAAGATATTTATTCGTTGTCTGAAGATATATGCACTTAACGTCAAGGGTGCCAATATTGCTGGCGGAGCTCCAAGGCATCTTAGCATGAGTAAACATGATGTAATTGATGATGGCATTTTGCTCATGGCAATACCAGAGAGCCTTACCTAATCTGGAAGGTAAAGAGATGCAGTTTATGTTGCCTAGAGAAGCATGAAGGGTGTTCAACACCCTCATACAGCATAAATGCAAGACACCTTGTATGGTGCAACAGGCAATTGTCACATCAAAGCAAAAGCATGTAAGACAGATGAAATCCGTGTTTGATGTTCTCCAGATGAATTTAATCCCATCTAAGGCCATCATTCTGGCTTGTCAGTTTTTCATCAGGCGAAGAAGGCCCACCTGGCAGAGTTGACTCTGAAGCTGGAGGTGGTCTCTTGGTCAGGGGTTCGGGAAAGCCAAATCAAATCATGACTCCTTTCATATTGACAAATGTAATGGAACAACAATATGATAAATGTACTGTGTATTATGTGAAGACATAATTCAAGTGACACCCAAAGTACATTCATATAGCATTGCAGAGATCTCCTTCAGATGTAATATGCTTAACTGAGTAGAATCGGACTGCAGCCATGCCGTACCAGTGACCTCTGTCGGAGGGGGCAATAGTGAGTAACATACCAAATGCTGTCTGATGATGAAGAATGTGCCTTTACTCGCATATCACAAATCACAGAGCATTTACTCACAAATCGCTATATGTTTCATCACATACTACCCCCACATGGACAAATGGACAATGTACAATCTAAAAAGTCACCAGAAATGGAGTTTTCTTTTTCATAATGAGTTTTGATCACATATACAGTATGTGATGGTATTCCTCAAGGGGCTAGAGAACATACAGAGACGAAAATAATGTCACAGTTAGTACACATAATAATGACACCTGCTGGAAGTAAGACATCATATGATACTGTACCCTATAAAATATGAGTGATAAGTCATGATGATTACTTATATAGTTAATTAATTATGCTATACACTGTGTAAAGATACAGCATGGTTTGACTTGAAATCACAAGTTTACCAGCTACCTCAGAATTCAAAGTTAATTTAAATCTTTATTGTAAGTTGTGTAGATCTTTAAAGACAAAACTGCAATTCAAAGCACCATTCTGAGGCAGCTGGTACATGTGATATTTTTTACTGTGTATAAATGAAGTCATAGTATTAACTAGAAGCACTCAGAGATCTCAGACCTCCGCCAAGGAAGCTGCTTGATAGAACATTTGACTATGTTACACCCTTTCTTCTTTCTTTTTGTGGAGTTAGAAACTGGAATGTTTTGCCCTATTCCTCAATTCAATTTGCGGTCACTAGGGGCGTCTAGATGTATAGGCCAGCAATGGTGAAGAATGTTTAAAAAGCTCTTGGTTCCAGTTTGTGATCACCACCAGAATTTAATCACTTGTTCCTTGGGTCATTAACAACAACTGAGTTTCATCCAAATCCGATTATATCTTTTTGAGTTATCCTGCTGACAGACAAACAAACAGACAGACAAACCAATGCGACGGAAAACATAACCTCCTTGGCAGAGGTAATACCAGCTTTCAAATTGTAAGCTCATAGTGCTGTGTGTTCTTTATTGTCTTCCTATTGTAGCCTGTGAGCTGTATGCGTTTTGTGGGGCTCTGTTTGGGATCTGCTCCATGATTACGCTGATGGTCATTGCGGTGGACCGCTACTTTGTGATCACGCGGCCGCTGGCGTCCATCGGGAAGATGTCCCGCAAGCGAGCCCTGGGCTTCATGGCAGTGTCCTGGTTCTACTCCATGATATGGAGCCTGCCTCCCTTCTTTGGATGGAGTGAGTTTATTATTGTGTGCTTTTCTCTCCTGTGTTTCGTTAGATTCGTGACACTGTAAGGGGCCCTGCCCCTTCATTCAAATGTTTTTGTCTCTCTCTATCTCTCTCTCTTTAACCTGGATAGAGAGGTGTGCTAACTGCTAAATACAATCCAATATACTGATTTACTGAATATTGAACAAATGTGAGGTATAGCTTTCCCACTCCCACTTTCTGAGTCTTTCTTGTGTCTCTCCACTCCCCACTCCGTTTTTAGTTTCCCCTTTCTCATGTTTACATGGATCTTTCTCTTTTTCTTTCCTCTCTCACTGTCTTCTCTTAATCCCTCCTTGTGTCTACCATTGTCTGTTTACTTTGGCTCTCTCCCGTCTGTTTCCTCTCTCTCTCTCTCTCTCTCTCTCTCTCTCTCTCTCTCTCTCTCTCTCTCTCTCTCTCTCTCACACACACACACACTCACACATTTACACACATGCACACACGTGTGTACACACTCAAACTCGCGCGCACCCCCCCCCACACACACACACACATACACACATACACACACACACACACACACACACATACATACACATACACACACGCGTGCGCGCACACCAGCACGCACGCATGCACGGAAACGCGCGCACGCACACACACACACACACACACACACACACACACACACACAGAGTTGTTCTGTGTTCTGATGTGTTCCTGGGATGTTGTAGGTGCCTACGTCCCCGAGGGCCTGATGACTTCCTGTTCCTGGGACTACACGACGTTCACGCCGTCTGTACGGGCCTACACCATGCTGCTGTTCACCTTCGTCTTCTTCATCCCCCTCTTCGTCATCATCTACTGCTACTACTGCATCTTCCACGCCATTCGGACCACAAACAGGTAACCGCTGCAGTAGGTTGGCTGCTAAGACAATGGGGTGCCAAGCACAGAGCGTGAAGGGATAATGGCTCTCTGCACCTTCTACATTTTTGCCATTTACTGCATTTATGATTTATGGCAAGGATGAGATTCATGTGTACCAAGAATGGGCTTCCATTCGCCCTAAAATGGTGGCAGAAATCTGGTGTCTGGCCATACTACAGTACCTCTACATATAAGTGAGCTTTCTTCTCTGTAGAAATAAATAAATACCTTAAAATAAACCGGGTTTATTTTGTGAACAAAATGCCTTCTATTCCACAGAATGGAAATTCTGTGGCTCAAAAGTTATTTCATTCACAAAATAAACCCTGTGACATTTGACACCCCACAGTAGGATGACACCCCATACTAAGTGACAAAATGTGTTCATGACACAGAAGTGATTGAGACAACAACAGCAAAGCAGTTGAGTGATGATTGTTGGCTGAGAGTCAATATGGCACTCATTGTGATGCGGAGACACGTCTCCTGCCTTTTCTTTTGCAAATCCTGTCTGTCAGGGCGGTGGGGAAAATAAGCGGCGAGAGCACCAAGGACTCTGTCAGAAGGTTTAACCGACTCCAGAACGATTGGAAGATGGCAAAAGTGGCCCTCATCGTCATCCTCCTGTACGTCATCTCCTGGTCGCCATACTCCTGTGTGGCTCTCATGGCCTTTGCTGGGTGAGGATTAGCTTTTACTACCATTTATGGTATTAACCTGTTACAGTTTTTCTCAATTGGTTTTGTACATTTCTCACCACAGAATAATAATTCTCAAAACTTTTTGTTCAATTCCTACTTCCTGATGTTACCTCTGCACATGATAAAATCAATTTCTCATAGTTTTCAGCATATAGCAAATACTTTCGTCCACCATGTAATGGCTGTGTACAATTCTCAGCTTTTTCGTACATTATCAATTGCTTTTGTCATATCACTCAAAAAGCTTTGTCACTGAAAGCATGAAACTATCGCACCCCCCCCCCGAAACATTTAGGCCCTAGGTCATAGTTTAAGTCTTGACATGCAAAATGATTTACCAAGCTGTCATAATGTGATAAGCACTGTATAATTTTTGTCTATAAATGTGATCTGAATTGGTAAATTGCTCGCAGGTAAATATTGACTCTCTCTAATCAAAGGCAGTAGAAGGGATAGAGAAAACAGGCATACAATACAACGATAGGCACTGTACTGCATTATATTACTCTATGCCTCATGTGCCCTTTATAATTATGCTCCATGCAAAATTACAATATTTCCCTACAATTTCACAAGACAGTAAGTGTATTGTACAGTATCAGTATAAGTGTACAGTATCAGTGTATTGTTTCGAATTTATTTTGCCTTACAGTTCTATATTTCACATGGGCCTGCAAGACAAGTAAAAAAGGGTGGTAGAGGGCGCACTTTGACACCTCAACCAGAGTTGGCTATTTCTTGTATTTTGCAATGAAAAAAACTGTCAATAAATAGGTCATACTGTAAATGTGTATCTATTACAATCTTATCTGATCAATGTAATATAAAGTTGTATTTACAACATTTCCCATCCAATCTAAACAACATTTCACTTCAGAAAAGATCCTTGAGAGTGTACAAGTCAATTGACACCATGACAAATCCATTTGACCAGCTTGTCCATACACTATGACACAATGGCTAATCATTCTGCTGGCACTGACACGTTCATTGACACAAAAATTTGGTTTTGAAAGACAAACTAAGGATTTTGAGCAAGAGACTCGGTTTTGCAGGTCATCCACGGTGTTTTGCCATTTGTTCAAGCTGTTTTGAGAATTAATATTATGTTTTGCAAATTGCGAGAGAGATTCGAGAAATGTCCAAAAGCAATTGAGAAATACTGTAAGACATGCCGTTATGAATTTGCTGTTACCAGAATGGCAATGACGTATGGAATAGCGGACGACGAGGTGTCCCGATATCAAGGGAAATAATGGACGAGGCGGAGCGTTCTAAACAGGCCGACGGCGCAGCCGAAGGGCTGTTCGCTTCGCCAAGTCCATTCCCTTGATATCGGGACACCTCGAAGTCCGCTATTCCGCTTATCACCCGGTTACCAGCATTTAATTATTAATTTATTAATTTATTAATAAGTTGATCTAAGGCTTCGTGAGAAAGTAGATTCACCACTGCGCTTGGTACGTTGCTATGGGCACCACTTCCTAATCTAGTGAGACGCGCCTCTATCGGAGGCATAGCCTAAGGACGCGCGCAGAATGTTGGGGTGACTTGACAACCAAATGCGATAGAATTGACGACTGGGTTTTTGACTTGACAACGAGATGCAATAGAATTAGTAACGGGGTCTTGACTAGACAACCAGATGCGATAGAACTAACGACGCGGTCTTGACTAGACAGCAAGATGCGATAGAACTAGTAACGGCACTTCGCCAGAAAGTTAGAAAAGAAGCAACTTGGACGCCCGCACGCCCGCATGCCCGCATGACATCATAGGTGTCCTGCTACCGGGGAATAAAGGACACCTACTCAGCCAAGCAGAAGACGTTCCGTCTGCTCACTGGGTGATAATTAGTCATAATGCCTCACTAAAGGCCCTGAGTTATGTCATAGTAGTGTGGTACTATGGTAGTTAACTTTTCAATGACTATTACAGTGTTCCACAGGGGGTACGGCGTGCATTATGGGGCTACATATTATTACAGTATTTCTCAATTGGTTTTGTACATTTCTCGAATCTCTCTCGCAATTTGCAAAACATAATATTCATTCTCAAAACAGCTTTACAAATGGCAAAACACAGTGGATGACCTGCAAAACCGAGTCTCTTGCTCAAAACCCTAGTTTTTGTGTCAATGAACATATCAGTGCCAGCAGAATGGTTAGTCATTGTTTCATAGTGTGGTACGTGTATGATACAAGCTAGTCAAATCGATTTGTCATGTTGTTGAATTTGAATTCAATTGAATAGTACACTCTTGAGGATCTTTTCTGAAGCAAAATGTTGTTTTGATTGGATGGGAAATGTTGAGGTAACACCAGGAAGTCACAATTGAAAAAGACTTTTGAGAATCATTATTCTGTACAAAACCAATTGAGAAAAACTGTAACTGCTCATGCACACTTCAGAAGCAGGAGTATTTTACTGTAAATGCAATGTGACAAAAGGCATTTACCACTAATTTTCTTATGATTCTCATTAATCCAGTACATGTTATATGGTAAAATAACATAAGGGCATTGCACCAAGCAGACTTTTTTTCTACAGTTGCTGTATTTTTAGCATTTTATTTTTTATTTTTTTGTCAATGTATCTTTATTGAGTTTTCAGATGTTTTCAAGGTAGTCAATATTACAAAATTTTTACTTTCGTCCTTGATTTTACTTGGTCTAACATCCTGCTCATTCATGCCAAATAGTAATGCCAGAGATCATTCATTAACATCTTTCTGCCTTTCGGCTATGAACCACCTTAGATAGATTGTGTTGTGCTGACCTAAATATGCTTGTTTGTGTGTTGTTGGATTACACAAAACATCTGGGCAGCTTTTGATTGCATTAACAGAATGGGCCAGGAACTGCCTTGCTTAGAAGTTAGAAGTCATGTTTGGAACTGATGCCGATCACTCTCTGGGTGCTGTAACATTTGGAATGATTTGTCACTGTTGCTTGCTTTATTAGCTCCTACTGTATTTTTTGAGAAGTGTATTTGCATTTGTAACTAGGAAGTTAGAGAGAGTATATAGTGTATGAGGGGTTGTTAATGGTGTTCTCTGCCCTCGTCCTGGTCCTGCCAGAGCACAGGTCATATAAGGACTCTACCTTAGAGGGGTGTGAATGATCTTTTCTGGTGCAGCTGCATCTGTCCTTTTTCGTGGCTGCCCCAATCCAGACAGTGATGGATGTGCAGAGGAAGGATTCAACTGTCATTTGCAGGATGGTTCAGGAACTGCCTCATTTAGAATTTATTCATTTTTGGAACTGATCCGGACCATTCTCTGGGTGCTGTAATATTTGCAGTGATTTGTCGCTACTGCTGCTTGCTGCTTGCACTGCTGCGTTGAGATTTGCAGTTGCACGTACAGTAACAAAGCTCTTGGAGATCTCTGCCGCGTCTCCCTCATGGAGCCGGGTTACTCAAATGTAACGTATAATTTCCCATAGTTAGCTATACAGTCCCAGGAAAAAGTTTGTACACCCTTTGAAATTTCTTACCTTTCTGTCAAAATTGGTCATAAAACATGGTCTGATCTTCCCGGAAATCACAAGAAGGAACAACCAGAATCTGCTTTAACTAATTCAACCCAAACATTTACAAGTTTTCATATTTTCATTGGCCATAAGATGTAAACATTCACAGGACAGCAAGGCATAAGTAAGTACACCCTTGCATTCAATAGGTTTTAACCCTAAGTTAGTTGCAATAACCTCAACCAGATGTTTCCTGTAGTTGCAGATCAGATTAACAAAACAATCTGGATGTATCTGGTCTCCCTCTTCTTTAGAAAAATGCCTCTCGTCAGCAAGGTTTGTGGGATGTCTGGAGTGCATATCTTTCTTGACTTCATGCCATATAATATCAATTGTTTTTTGTCAGGGCTTTGACTGGGCTATTCCAGAATGTGTATTTCATTATTATGAAGCTTATCTAAAGTCAACTTGCTTCTAAAGTATGGGTTGTTGTCACATTTCAGCACCCATCCTCTTGTGTGCTTCAACTGTGTGACAGACTACCTCACTTTTTTCTGTAAAATATCTCGATAAACTTCTAAGTTCATTGTTCCACTGATAATAGCAAACTGAAAAGGGCCTGAGGCAGCAAGGTAGCCGCATATAATGATGCTCCAGCCACCAAACTCAAAGGTGGAGATGATGTTTTGGTGAAGGTGTGATTCTCCAGTTCTCCTCCAAACATGACATTGTGTGTTTCCCTGAACAATTTAACTTCGGTTTCAACGTTGGTCTACAGAATATTTTGCAGTAATTCTATGAAGCATATAAATGCTTTTTCGCAAACCTCAAAGGTGCAGCAATATTTTTTTGGACAGAAACCCCATTCATTTTAGATTGGCAGAATGAATCCCATTTTTAGCTATTCTTGGTTACATCTCCTCTTCTGAGTATGGTGGCGGGAGCATCATTATATGCGGCTACCTTGCTGCCTCAGGCCCTTGACAGTTTGCTATTATCAGTGGAACAATGAACTCAAGTTTATTGTGATATTTTACAGAAACAACGTGAGGAAGTCTGTCACACAGTTGAAGCACACAAGATTATGGGTCCTGAAATGTGACAACAACCCATACTTTAGAAGCAAATCGACTTAAGAATGGCTTCATAATAATGAAATACACATTCTGAAATAGCCCAGTCAAAGCCCTGACAAAAAACAATTGAGATTATATGGCATGAAGTCAAGAAAGCTATGCACTCCAGACATCCCACAAATCTTGCTGACGAGAGGCAGTTCTCTAAAGAAGAGGGAGACAAGATACAAACAGATTGTTTTGTTAATCTGATCTGCAACTACAGGACAAGTCTGGTTGATGATATTGCAACTAACTGAGGGTTAAAACCTACTTAATGCAAGGGTCTACTTACTTATGCCCTGCTCCCCTGTGAATATTATGGCCTTATGACCAATTAAAATATGATAACATGTAAATGTTTGGGTGGAATTAATTAAAGCAGACTCTGATTGTTCCTTCTTGAGATTTCCGGGAAGATCAGACCATGTTTTATGATCAATTTTGACAGAAATGTGAGAAATTTCAAAGGGTGTACAAACTTTTTCCTGGGACTGTATATGGGTCAAAGGTGTTCTTTTGGGCTCAGAAAGTCAGATGGCACAATGGCATCTAATGCCCATACATTAATTAGTAATTCATTGATGATTGATATGCTGAAATGAATATGTTTCTTAGATAGACGACTCTTTGATAGTCCACAAACAACAACAAAAATCCATACAATAGTGGCACTGGCTGTCATTGTGCCACCCTGACGTGTGCTACCGCTGAAACATCACTGATCCAATAACAGAGAGTGTTTGGTAATGCTGTAAACAAAACCATTTCTTTACTATATTGGCTGTTCTTCCTTTGCAGTATTAGTGCCTGTTATAAAAATCTCATTGTCTGTTAAAATGTATCACTGTCTTCTTTCTGCTGTAACTTTATGCATTAGGATATGTATAGCCTGGGCCAAAACAATTATGGCTTACGTTTTACTTGACTCTGGCGTCATATATATGACATGACAGTGTCATAATAGTGTCAAAACAGTGTCATGAAACAGTCATGGACGAGTCATAAACATGGTGTCAATGTCATAAATGTATGGTCATGAAACATTGACATTGTTAGAGCTGTCTTTACCATAATGGAATGTCACATAATGACAGTCATAAAATGATTGACATTGACATAATGACATGTGCATGACCGTGTTACAATACTATTATGATACTGTTGTGTCATATGTATGACGCCGGCGTCAAGTAAAGTGTTACCCATTTATGTAGGCTTAGAAATTACAAATTGTAATGGATGTGCATTCATTTTTTTCACAAGTGGATCTTCTCGCAAAACATCACAGGGTTTTGTGTCAAAGCAAACCTTACATGTTCTTGAGTTCTGATCAGAGCAAAACCTTTGTCTTTCTCTCATGATACTCTGGATGTTGCCAAATACCCAGCCAGCAGACTCCACTGCATGCAGCGGAGCTATTGCATTCTGTTGCATGGGCTACTTTATATTACATCCATTCAAGCTGTCATAACGTTGATATCTTTGTTTCTCCCTTTCTTCCCTCCAGACATACAGACAAGCTCACTCCATACATACATTCAGTTCCTGCTGTCATTGCCAAGGCCTCTGCCATCCACAACCCAATAATTTATGCCATCACACACCCCAAGTACAGGTAGAGTGTGTTTTTGTGCTACACCAAACAAGATGTATAGATTAAGAATACTGTTCAAAGAATAGCTGATCAAACAGACATGTTTTGAAATGTTTACTTGTTCACCATGTACATCAGTATGTGAGTTTTATGAAGGAATACAATTTTGTTAAACCTGTAGAGTGAATGCTTGGTAGCACAGCTCAGTAGACTGTTAACCTCCCATCTGTTACCTTAAAATGTTCTAAAAAATGTCTTATAGCTCAGGTTTTAACTCACATTGTAGCGTGTCTGCCTCCGATAAAGGAGTTGCTCTGATATGAGGTCCACCGCGACTGTAGCCTTGCTACTCTCATTATGCTGTCTGGGTTGATTTCCCCACACACCAGGAACTTTGAAAAGCCCATTATGAAACTATATGCTGAGGTGGAGAGTGAAATGATTGCTGAGTTTTTTTGTGTGGAGATCACTGGGAGGCTCACTGCCTTTCCCCATATAGCATTTGCAGTGTTAATTGATAGTCAAAATCTAATTCATCTCCCATAGTGTTGGTTCTACACTTGAAGTGCTGAATGAACACGGCAACATTTGAGGAGCTTGGTTGCAAGATGCAGTATTTTGGAACTTTGGGAAATTGACATTTTGTATTGGGCATTGCATTGCATTGCAAAAT
>NC_085871.1:1022500-1185000 GCF_034702125.1 Engraulis encrasicolus
AAAAACTGTATATCACAAGTATTCATGACAAAAGTGTGATCTGCAATTAATTTACATTGTGCAAAGAACAACACAAGCTAAATGTGTATATCATTTATACTGCATGTGTGTAGTTGCAGTGTGTGTGTGTTTATTATAAGATAGTTTGTGTGAATGATTTGACACAAAAATGCAAATTTTCCAAAAGTGTTTAGCGTTTTTCAACCTTAGTTTGATTTTGCACCTTATCTACAGTGCTTTGCTAGATAGGTGTGAAGTTCTTGTAGTTGTGTGTAGAGTTTTGCAAAAGCAGCCAAAGTTGCGAAAATTGAGCTTTAGCAATCAGAAAAAACTGTAATTGATAAAACAACTTGCTCTGTATTCACAATGCACAGATTTGTGAACTGTCCGTACCACAGACTTTTTTAAGTCGCAGGTCTGAGTTCGCTCACGTAATGCCCTTATTTAGTGTTCAGTCGAAACAAAACATCTGTCGTTGAATTGTAGTGTGTGTGTGTGCCTGTGTGCGTGTGTGTGTGATGGAGGTCTTCTTGCACCTGTTCGTCCCCCTCGGGGTGCGAACGTGCGACCTCGTCAACTACATCGGTTCGGAAATGGGAGGCACAGTACGATACCGCTGGACTAAAGGACCAGTCCCCCAGCCCAATGGCATTGACACTGTATGAGGCTTTCAGAGGGAGGTTTACTAACGTTCCACGCCAACTCTGCTAGTCAGCCTCCGTTACATGTGTGTGTGTGTGTGTGTGTGTGTGTGTGTGTGTGCGTTCGCATGTGTGTATTCAGGCATACACAGAAGCTGACGGGGACGTGACCAGCCTGACTTCTCGTCCCGCCAGCCTGACTTCTCGTCCGGCCAGCCGGCAGGTGTCGTGTGATGTGACGAGCTACGAGACAGCTGAGCTGGTCAACCTCAGGTCCACCAACTCTGTCAAGGCCAAGAAGCTCTCCCGTTGCAACTCACTCGCCACTGCCGAGAGGACGTCAGGTCAATCCGCCACAATACTGAACCAGCAGAGCTGGTCTCAACTCAGCAATGTGAGTCACCACATGTTTATAGTCCATTATAGGCCTACTTATCTGACGCTACGATCTACAATGACTTACTGCTATTAGATAGGGTAGTTAGTGTCCCTTGAGAAATGTGGGGTTAGGTGCCTTTCTTTAAGGGCACTTCAGCCATTACTTACTGCTTAGGGTGGGATTTGAAACTGCAACCCTCTGATCCAATAACCATTAGCTCATTAGCTCCCTAACCATTAGCTCACACACAGGAATACATCCAGGCTCCACGTAGATGAGTGAAACAGTGAAATTACTTGTGCTAACAGCACAGAGAAGCAGTACATGGTAGGACCTTCTTAAAAAACAGTTGAACACTTAATGTTCTGCTCTACTTTGGAATGACAGGTTGCATTGCACAGCAGACAGTGATACATAATCAGGGTAGGATTTGTATGGGATGGTGAGGGAGGGTTATGCCCTTCTGATCTGAATATTCCCAGCTCTGGTAAAATTATTTTCATCTCCTGGTCTTGATTATTCCCTCATAGTAGGCCTGTTAAATGCATGCTGCTTCCATGTTGCTTGTGATGAAGTGACCATCACTTTAGGGTTGTGGGTGTGTACTGACTGTCACGCCCAGTCAGAGCCCCAATTTGGTGCCCCCGGAGGTCTGGGTTTGAGTCCAGGTGGGGCAACTCCCCTACTCCACCACATGTATGGAATAACGGCTGACGAGGTGTCCCGATATCAAGGGAAATAATGGACGAGGCGGAGCGTTCTAACAGCCCGACGGCGCAGCCGAAGGGCTGTTCGCTTTGCCAACTCCATTTTCCCTTGATATCGGGACACCTTGAAGGGCGTCATTCAGCTTATGACCCGGTTACCAGCATTTAAGTGTTAATTTATTAATATGTTGATCTAAGGCTTTGTGAGACAGTATATTAACCACTGCGCTTGGTACATTACTATGGGCACCCGTTCCTAATCTATTGAGACGCGCCTCTATCGGAGGCACGTAAGGACGTGCGCAGAACGTTGGGGTGACTTGACAACCAAAAGCGATAGAATTGACGACTCGGTTTTTCACTTGACAACCAAATGCGTTAGAATTAATGACGGGGTCTTGGCTTGACAACCAAATGCGATAGAATTAACGACGAGGTCTTGACCATAGCAACCTGCAGTTTAGAATTAGTAACGGCACTTCGCCAGAAAGTTAGAAAAGAAGCAACTTAGACGCCCGCATGACATCATAGGTGTCCTGCTCTTGGGGAATAAAGGACACGTGCTCAGCCAATCAGAAGACGTACCGTCTGCTCAACGGGTGATAATGCTAAATAAAACACAATAAAACACAATAAACAGACAATCTGATATAATTCCGGTACGGTACAATCTACAAGCATTGACAGCACATTCACATATGATTTTGAATATTCTGCAAATCAATATCATTTTCATCTGGGAATCAGATGGTAGACAAGTTTAAGATATATGAATTGTTCAGCGAAGCATTTTGGTTAGCGAATAATGACTCTCCCAACCGCCTCTGCTGTCTGTGGGCAGAGACCCGTACTTGGAATTCCTGATGTTGCCCTCAAACGAACATTGCAAAATATACTTGCCCGTGTCACTTTAAAATGTTTCCTGCAGTTTTGAACACGGTCGTCAGAACTTGTAGACATGCATACAACTGGATTGATCAACTTGGTGCAGCATACTCGCTATTTTGCTCCCTCAGCATTGATTAATTCAGTCCAATGCATGTCCAATGTTCGCTAGCTGTTGCCTCACTAGCTGTTGCTATCTCTTAAAAGTCAGGACTGGAGGGTGCATTTCGAAAAAGCAATGAAAAAATCCAAACTTTGTTTTATAAACCATATATTATACAAGATTTTTTAGACTTTTTGAGACTCATCTGCTGTTCAATCTTGAAATCAAATTCAGCTTTTATGTATCATATTCATATGATTCTGTGATCAATTGATTCTTGGTTACTTTTCCTAAGAGTCCCTTAGGAGCAAGAGATAAGCTTAAAAAGATACAAGACATAACAATGACAAAGGAGGCCAAGTTGAGATAAGCAGTTGAGCAAGGATAAACAAAGGAAACGTCAATAGATCTATCTTTGTTATCCTTCTCAAGTATTGCTTAACAGATTTTCTCAACTCAATTCCCTTTCTCTTCCATCGTGTGTCTTTTTTTTCCCCAAACGTCCATTAGGAGAATTGACCTGTAGCAATAATTGATCACAAAATTACATGAACGGCACATCTTTTGTCCTATGGATCATTTGTTTGACATCACAGTTGAGAGAAAACAGGAAAATGAGTGGAGAGAGAGATGGGTAGGATTGAAAAATCACTCAGGCCAGATTTGAACCTGGGTCCACACAGACATGTAGGCCTTACATGGGTGGTTGCATTGGCAAGTTGTGCCACAGCAGCCCCCAGATTCCAATGCTAAGGACAGTAAATGGCACATATCATTGAGCTCAAAATAGAGGGACCATTTCTGTATGGCTGCTGCATCGAGCTTGGCTTTCAAAAGGAGGCTCTCAGAGGCTACATCAATGAGTGTCTGTAAAAAACACCTCTGTATGCTACTGGCCAGAGGTACAGAGAGTCAATTCATTCCATTGACCCTAATGATGAATCTGCAGCGATCCTTTTTCACTGGTGCCATTCGGGCAAACAAACAGCTTCAAATGGGCTGACTTGAATGCAGTTGTACGGTTGCATATCGTAGCACACCACAGAGGGTATGGGCAGCTGTGGAGCATGCTTGAAGATAAAGCATAGAATACACTTCTATTCATTGTCATGGGAGTTGCACAGGACAAGGTGGTGCATGCAGTACACTGGGGAAAACAGCACACTTCAGAGGTTAGACAATCTCATGATGAGTTGATCAAGCGTACTCCAGAAAAAAAATGTTCATAAATAAGTGAGTGTTCTACAGCATAATCACTTCCTGGAAAGAGGTCACTGCCTATACTCGGTGGATAATCCACACACACACACACACACGCACACGCATGCACACAAGCACACACACTTTACCATAAAAGGGAAAGAATCTAGGAAAGAAAATGTTTTTCGTTGTACAATGTGTACAATATATAGAGGCTTGCAAAGGTATGCTTTAGAATAAACACTGCAGTGAATATTGTACGTGATGAAATGAGGATCAGAAAGACCACTGAGGAACAGTTAGTGTTCCACATAAGTGTTCATCATAGGCTCAAACCCCATCAGCTGAGGGGATTGTCAGTGGGGCTGTTGCTTAATTTTGTAAATGAATGTAAGCCATTGAACATATTGAGTCATTGGACTGAGTGGGGAACTATTGATCTTGCTCTTTCCACCCGCCATGGAGAGAGAGAGAGCGAGAGAGAGCGAGAGAGAGAGAGAGAGAGAGAGAGTGCGCGCGCGTGTGCGTGTGTGTGCGTGTGTGCATACATGTGTGCGTGCATGGGTTAGTGCGTGTGTGCGTGTGTGCATACATGTGTGCGTGCATGCATGAGTGAGTGCTTGTGCATGTGTGTGTCTGTATGTGCACGTCAATGGAGTGATGTGGGTCAGTGTGTGTCGGGTCAGTCTCTCTTCACCATGATGGTCAGATTAGCGCCGTCCTCTCTGTTCCCAGCTCCAGCCGTAATCTGTTGGCCTTCTGCATAATCTCGGACTGGCCAAGACTTTCCAATGTGGCCACAGGGGAACGTGTAAAACTGAACCATGACTCTAATGGTTTCTAAGTTCCACTCCGTACTGACCATCGGGTAGTTAGCTTTCTGGCTTTTTCATGCCCCCCATCCTGGAATCCAGGGGCCGGATTCACAAAAGTTTTCCTAAGATTTTTCATAAGTGAAATTCTTCAGTATTTTCTTAAGAATAATGCCAGTTGTTAATAACTTCTTAATTTCTTCCTCACGTAAGAACTTTTAATAACGTCTCTTAGTTACCATGGCAATCGACAGGATTCTACCGGCCCGGCTGCCCCAAACACTAAGTAGGCCTAGAAAAAAAACTGCTTGCTCCTAAACATAATTTAATACTTTATCATCATCATTACTTCTACATTATTACTATGATAATTATTATTGTTGTAATAATAATAATTCCGTTTGTGAATGGAATCGTCTTGACTTTTGTGTTAAGAGAAAAGTACCAGTTAAGAACTATTTTTTTCTTAAGACAGCTTTGTGAATCCGGCCCCAGTTCAGTACACTGTTCACCTTGAGTCTCTAATCTCTTGTGATCAGTAAGCATGTATTGCAACTCTCCCTATTTTATAACCATTACTTTTGATCAGTTCTATTTTGTATACAGTATGGATGATTGCTCTTATATTTACTACCTCCGCCAAGGTTATGTTTTCGGCCGCATTGTGGTTTGTCTGTCTGTCTGTCTGTTTGTCTGTCTGTCTGTTTGTCAGCAGGATAACTCAAAAATGTATCAACGGATTTGGATGAAACTTTGTGGAGTTGCTGGAAATGACCAAAGGAACAAGTTATTCAATTTTGGTGGATCCGGAACCAGGATTTAAAAAAATATTCTTCACCATTGCTGGCCTAGAAATCTAGATGCTCCTAATCGCAAATTGAATTGTGGGACACAATGGATTTTGACATTCCAGTTTCTAACTCCACAAAAGAAGGCAGAAAGACTTACAAAAAATAGCTTCCTTGGCAGAGGTCTGTACTCTCTGAGTGCATTTCTATTTATATTTTTTATTGGTTATATGTCATATTATTTATTATACTTTAGTAGCCATATGGCCAATCCAGCCATATATTTTAACATATGGTAGGCCTATACTCACTTTTCTGAGGTACATTTTGAGACATTCATGTTTTTTTAATTATTTGTGTGAACAATAAATTGAAGCGGCTATATAAATTGTACGCTGGCTACTGTTGATAGTGTCAGAGTGAAATTTCTGTTGAAAAAATATACTTACAAATCTCCAGAAATGTGAGGTGTAGCCTACTCACTTCTCTGACATACTGTATATCATATTTTAATCACTGAACTATGCAATAAGTTTAAATTATGTTTTATCAGATTTAAATATTTTAAATTAATCTGTCTCTCCTCTCAGTTGCATCGCAAAACCGCCCTGAGTGTTTTCCAGCACTTTTCCTCTGCTGCACAATATTCAATCAGAGAGAGTAGAGAAGAAAAGAAAAGAATCTCTGATTCAATCATCACCGCTCACTAGCAGACCTCTGTTGCAAGTTATATCCCATCTAATGTGTTTGTTTTATGATCATGCGTTCTGTTCTCCCTGCCTTAATGACTGTGCAAGACATTACACATGTGTATTCTGAATTTAATGTGTTTTCACATTGTGTATTCTGTATTTATATATGTATTCTAGGTCAAGGTCAAGGTCAAGGTAAACTTTATTATCCCTCAGGGGGAAACTCAAGTGGTCAACATTTCACATCTCCTCAGGACATACTACAACACATAGACAGTAGACGCTGGACATACCACATTAAAATAAATAAGGGATAAGAACATTTGATGTAAAATGAAATAACAATAACAATAGGTAAAAACAATAGAAGTAAAAACAGTGCTGTGTAAAAATGCATTAAATAAATAAATTAGGGCAAGTGAGAGAACTAAAGTGCTGAAGTTGCTTTGGGCTTGCTGTTATATAGCCTGATTGCTGTGGGTACAAATGACTTGGTATCTTACTGTCCTGATTGTTCTTTGCAGGAGTCTGTCATTTAACCTAGTACTCTTTAAAAACTTAGGGTAAAGGGGATGTGTAGGGTCAGTTAAAATTTGGTCCATCTTTCTTAAAATAAGCTCATTGTACAACTCAACTGCAGATGTCTGGTCAACACCAATCACTCTGCTGGCCGATTTGATGATGCGCTGCAATTTTTTGTGGTCCTGCACATACATATTGCCATAGACACAAATAAGTCCAAATGATAAAATACTTTGTAAAAGTGATTGGTAAAATAATTGAAGAATACTGCACTCTAGTTTAAAATCTTTGAGCTTCCTTAAAAAGAACATTCTCTGTTGCAACTTCTTACATTTGTTTTGTGCACATTGATTAAAAGACATTCTGTCGTCCATCTCAATCCCTAGGTACTTATATGATGCGACCCTCTCTATCTGTTCGCCATTGATCTTAGATGGGGAGATGGACATTGGCTTTTTGCTAAAATCTATCACCATTTCTTTTGTTTTTTTAACATTCACTTGTAAAAAATTGTCCGTGCACCACCTGATAAAACCATCAACCTCCCTTTCAAAACATTCAACAGAAAAAGTGTTTGGATGTAAAAAGCCCACCAGTGCTGTGTCGTCCGCATATTTTAAAAAAAGGTGTGAGCTGAGGAGGATGCCTGGCAGTCATTAGTGTACAGTGTGTATAAGGCCTACTTGACACCTCAATTTCCCCTCTGGACTACCAAATGATACTCTACACCTGCTATACTTAACTCTGAGTCTACTCTACTCTAATTTCTGTAATAAATCTGTTTTTTTTTAGATCTTATCCCCATTACAGTATGTCCATATGCCTAATAGGAAGTTGTCTAATAATAAAACGCATCTTGTCATACACATTCGGTTGTATCACATAGCACATAGTGATATTGGGTGTGTTTTTGGATGTGCCCCGAGGCTACTTACCCACCTATTGCTGACATAACTGTTATTGCACTTTCTATTGATTGCAATCATGGATTGTAATGCATTTCCATTGATTCCAATGAGGTGGAAGACGGATCTACAGTGTACTGCTATCAAGGTCTCAGACTTGTGCAATTTCTTGAGAGACAGACAGACGGACGGATGGACAGACAGAAAGAAAGACAGATGGACAGACAGACAGACGGAGGGACAGACAGACAGCCAGACAGACAGAAATACAGACAGACAGACAGACAGATGGACAGTCTCATCTCATTCCGCATCATCTTTATTTCACTATATTTTTTATAGACTCTGAAGGATGCAGAAGCCATCTCCCTGACTGACGTTACCATGGCTGGCCAACTGACCTCGCTGGTAAGAGCAGCTATTGATTTATTGAAGTCTATCTTTCACTTGTCCAGACAATTCCCTTTTAAAGCATGAATTCATGTGTTTTGATGTGGCTTTAAAGAAGCAAGGTTCCAACTCATGACTTGGACACGTCGATGCCGAGGATGCTTTCTCAGGCTGGTAGCAGTGTTGCCAGATGTGTCTGATCAAAACCTGCCCAAAAGGTTCTCAAAAACCACCAAAATGCGCTAAATTCCACCCAATTTCAACACACTGCATTAATTTCTATGGGCATAAAACGGCAGAAAAAAAAACGCCAAATGGCCAAATTTTCTTGTTTTTACCCGCAGACGGCCATCCCAAGTAGCCCAATTGGGCGGGTATCCATCCAATCTGGCAACACTGGCTGGTAGTCTAGCCCTGCTGCGGTGGGGAATGCTGCAGCAGGACAAAGAGTGGAGGTTCAGCCTCGAGCCTCTGTGTTGTCACTAGGAAGCCTTTTTAAAGGGACACTGTGCAGGAAATGGTCAAAAAAGGTACTGCAACTATGCTGCTCATTGAAACTAGGCTCCCTATTGCCAAATTTGATCTTTACATGAAAGTTTACTAAGTAATAAACAAATATTAACTAGTATGGTCCAATTACAGTCATTTGTGCAGCTTAAAATGGCTATTTTAGGAAATTCAAAATGGCGGACCATGGAGAAGATCCCCCTTTTCATGTATGAAAAGTGAAATTTTTCCAGTCATAATGAATATTTAGAATTTGATGGTGGTGGTAAGTATTCATGAAAAAGGTAACATTAGTGAGTGGGCAGCATGAATTCTGGAAATGAACAACTAAAAATCTCACACAGTGTCCCTTTAAATATGTAGGACCTCAAGGAGTTGTGCGTCAACTAGAGTTAATGAAGCTTCACCTTCTTTGTTGTGTCCTTATGGGAAAAAAAAACCCAACTGCATTGTCTGCAAATCCCAAATGCATTGGCTCCTGAGGACTGTCCGTACACCATATTACCAGTCCTGGCATTTCCCAATGAGCCGTCACTCCTCAGGGGTTAATGTAGTTGGGTTTCTTTTTTGTTTGTTTCTTAGAGACTGGCCCACCCTTAAGACAGGTGCTTGTTTTGGTGCCAGTCCACATCTGGTCCTGTCTGCTGGATGAGCAAGGGTGTTTGTGACTGCTCAGTAGCCTCTGGGAGAGCTGCTGTGGTTGGGAATATCTTCAGCTGGATTGTGCACTTATTGTGGAGAGGATGATATGAGACAGGTTCCAAGCATTCATTCTGTTTCTATGCCTGTGAGGCTTCAGACCCCCCTTTCCTCTCATCTTTATTTCAGGACATCTTTCCCCTTGTCCATTTATTTCTGTTGGTCTCTCTGTATCTCTGTACAGTGAGTCCAATAAGTATTTGATCCCTTGCTGATTTTGTTGGTTTGCCTACTAATAAAGACATGATCAGTCAATAAATGTTATGATAATATGTATTCTCATATGGAGAGACAGAATATCAAAAAGAAAATCCAGAAATTAACTTAAGAGAATTTATATTAATTTATTTCTATTTCATTGAGCAAAATAAGTATTTGATCCCCTGCCAACTGATAACAGTTCCGGGCCCACAGACCAGATGAGCACTACCGATCAACTTGTCATCTGAATTAAAGACACCTGTACATACTAACATGCATAAAAGAGACATTGAATCAGCAGAATCAGTCCATAGTATGAGTGAATTAGTCACACTCCAACCTCACCAGCATGGGAAACACCAAAGAGCGGTCAAATGATATCAGGGACAAGATTTTAGACCTGAACAAAGATTAAATGGGCTACAATGCCACAAGAAAGAGACTGGGTATTAATGACCCAACTGTTGATGCATTTCTTCCAAAATGTAAGGAATACAAAATGACTACCCATCAGCCTGTCTGGGGTTCTATACAAGATTTGACCTTTTGTAGGGATTTGATAATCATGAGAACAGAAAGAAAGCAGCCTAGACCTTTAAGGGATGAACTAGGTAATGATATCAAAGCTACTGGGACCAAAATCACTGAGAAAACTACTGGTAGCACTTAATGCCACAGAGGTTTAAAATCCTGTAGCGCACACATGGTACCTCTACTTCAGAAGGAGCCTGTGCAGTCCCACCTGAGGTTTGCCAACGGACATCCGACTAGTTTAGGATATGATAAGGAGATGCTGTAGTCAGATGAAACCAAAATCAAGCTGTTTGGCATTAACACAATTCAATGTGTTTTGAGAAAGAGAACTGCTGTCTATGATTCCAAGAACACCCTCCTCACCATCATGCATGAAAGTTGTATCATTATGGTTTGAGGGTGTTTGTCTGGCCAAGGCACAGGACAACTTCACATCATCAACGAATGGATGGAGGGAGACATGAAATGTGCAAACGTCCTTTCCTCCACCACTACTGTACACTGAAGGTGGGCCATTTTTGGATCTCCCAACATGACAATAATACAACATACAATCAAAGCAACGAAGGAGTGGCTCAAGAAGAAGCATATTAAAGTTGTGAAGTGGCCTAGACATTCTCCAAATATTAACCCTATAATTATATGGAGGGAAGTGAACCTCCCATTTGCCAAGCTACAGCCACAAACTGTTAATGTTTTAGAAATAATCTGCAAAGAAAAGGCAAAAATCTTTTCTATTATATGCACTAACATTGTCATCAACTAAAACAAGCATCTGACCTCGGTGCTAGACAACTATGGCTTTGCCACAAAGCACTTTGTCTTCTTTAGCTAGAGGGGTCAAATACTTATTTGCCTAAATTAAATGCAAATCAATTAAAAATATATTATTTTAAGTTATTTTCTGGAATTTCTCTTTGACATTCTGTCTCTCCATGTTTGAATACATATTATCATTAAATTTATAGATCATGTCTTTATTAGTGGGCAAACCGGCAAAATCAGCAAGGGATCAAATACATATTGGACTCACTGTATCTCTGTATCACTGTATCTCTGTATCTCTGTATCTCTGTATCTCTGTATCTCTCTCTCTCTCTCTCTCTCTCTCTCTCTCTCTCTCTCTCGTTCGCTCTTCCTTCCCATTTCACTCTTCCTCCTGACCTCCTCTAGATTTCTAACCTGATTCACATCATCTGGCTGCGTTCGGCTACGTCACGCGGGGGCGTTCCCATGATGGTAGGAATCAGGTATACGGCGTTCATTTTAGGACATTCTCAGATATCAGACTCAGATATCAGACTCACATAAAACTCTGTCAGTCTCAGGGAGAAAATTGTCATCCTCAGACTAAACTTTGTCGTCCTCAGAAAAAAAATTGTCATCCTCAGACAAAACTTTGTCATCCTTAGAAAAAACATTGTCGTCCTCAGAAAAAACGTTGTCATCCTCGGAAAAAAGGTTGTCGTCCTCAGAAAAATAGTTGTCGTCTTCAGAAAAAATGACATCAGTTCTCAGCATCAGCCTCAGAAAAAATGTTGTCGTCCTCAGACAAAACTTTGTCATCCTCAGAAAAAAAATTCTCATCATCAGACAAAACTTTGTCGTCCTCAGAAAAAACATTGTCATCCTCAGACAAAACTTTGTCGTCCTCAGACAAAACTTAATCATCCTCAGACAAAACGTTGTCATCCTCAGACAAAACTTTGTCGTCCTCAGAAAAAACATTGTCATCCTCAGACAAAACTTTGTCGTCCTCAGATAAAGCTTTGTCGTCCTCAGACAAAACTTTGTCGTCCTCAGACAAAGCTTTATCATCCTCAGACAAAACTTTGTCATCCTCACAAAAAAAATTGTCATCCTCAGACAAAACTTTGTCATCCTCACAAAAAAAATTGTCATCCTCAGACAAAACTTTGTCATCCTCAGACAAAACTTTGTCATCCTCACAAAAAAAATTGTCATCCTCAGACAAAACTTTGTCGTCCTCAGAAAAAACATTGTCATCCTCAGACAAAACTTTGTCGTCCTCAGATAAAGCTTTGTCGTCCTCAGACAAAACTTTGTCGTCCTCAGACAAAGCTTTATCATCCTCAGACAAAACTTTGTCATCCTCAGAAAAAAAATTGTCATCCTCAGACAAAACTTTGTCATCCTCACAAAAAAAATGGTCATCCTCAGACAAAACTTTGTCATCCTCAGACAAAACTTTGTCATCCTCACAAAAAAATTGTCATCCTCAGACAAAACTTTGTCGTCCTCAGAAAAAACATTGTCATCCTCAGACAAAACTTTGTCGTCCTCAGATAAAGCTTTGTCGTCCTCAGACAAAACTTTGTCGTCCTCAGACAAAGCTTTATCATCCTCAGACAAAACTTTGTCATCCTCACAAAAAAAATTGTCATCCTCAGACAAAACTTTGTCATCCTCGGACAAAACTTTGTCATCCTCGGACAAAACTTTATCATCCTCATACAAAACTTTGTCATCCTCACAAAAAAAATTGTCATCCTCAGACAAAACTTTGTCATCCTCAGAAAAAAAATTGTCATCCTCAGACAAAACGTTGTCGTCCTCAGACAAAACTTTTATCATCCTCAGAAAAAAATTGCCATCCTCAGACAAAACTTTGTCGTCCTCACAAAAAATTGCCATTAAACAAACTGCAACATTTTATTTTAGCGTTACATCTATTAGCACTTATTCATACAATATTAATGCCTGTGTAAGCAACTTGTAAGTCATGTACTAAGCAAACTCAGACAGTTGTTGTTAGACATTTATTGGCAAATGTCTTGTTCATGTACAATAAGGGATTTATTACCAATATAACCATAGTAAGGACCTAGTAGACCTAGATTTATATTTATCAATAAGTAGTAAGTGCCCGAATACAAAATGTATAAGCTCCAGACACACTGTGTGAACAAACCCTGAACAGAGTGAAAACAGATGTGGAATAAGGGTCCCCAGTGTTTCCCATACATTGAAGAAACTATGGCACACCGCCATAGTTTAAATTTGGCCGCCATAGTTTCCAAAAATGTAATATATGTAATGTAAAATGTAATATATATATATATATAACGATTTGAAAAACGATTTCCTTTGCATTTTCCTCCTTGAGTAAATACATCCTATGGAGAAAACCATGAGTGCTTGAAAGACAGATGGATCAAAAGCCTACAGTAGTCAAGTTGTTGTAGTTAACTTGGGTTTGGGAGCAATAAAAACCAGGGCTTTGAACCGTTATTTTTTTCCAAACGTTCCGTTCCGAACAGAAACGTAATTATAACGTTTCCGGTTCTGAGTTCCACCAATATATTGACGTTCCCGAACCGGTTAGAACCAAAAATTATTGTTCCCGGAACGGTTAATTTCGTTCCGGTCAGCTGATTATTCCCCATAGGCCTAACTGACGTTAAAAAAGAAAGACGGAAGTGCAAATGAGTCAGCCTACATTCAAAACTGTTTATTCAAGCGGATGAAAAGAATATCCTCCAGAATTTTGTTCATTCAGGGACAACCTAAGCGGAAAAGCAGAGAATAAACCTCAATGATGAAAATGTGCGCTCCACGCTGACTTGGGTAACGGGGAGCACTATGATGGACATTGTGAGTTTGTGCATATTTGAAGCGGCCATGGAAGCCCAATGACGCCGAACATTGTCGGTGCGCTTTGCACGCACTTCCCTGCAATGTCTTACAATAATGCAATGCAAACTCTGTCCTTTTGTATGACAGTGGTTTCTCTTATTTAAGATGTGGAGTGAAGACTTTGTAATCTACAGCTCTCTCTCCATTCAGTCAGAGAATGTCTGTCACACAGGACGTGAACCTCAGCCGCCATAGTAACGTGCGCAGGCAAATAATGACTTTGTTTGTTTGTTTGAGGAACGGTATTAACCGGTATTAACCGGTTACCATTATTTTTAAATAAGTGTTCCCGTTCCAGAACATAAAAAATAATAACGTTTCCGGTTTCGTTTCTGTTCCCTGTAAAATACAAAAAGTTTCTGGTTTTCGTTTTCGTTCCTTGAACCGGTTCGACGCCCTGATAAAAACCTTCAGAGGAGGGACAGTTGGGATGAGTTTCTTACACTCCCAGTTGTATGATAATAAGTTAGGCGACAGGCCTTCATTGACACAACAGAGGAGACATCGGGATGCATATAGAAATGAATGTGTAATGAATGTGAATATAGACATAAATGTGCAATATGTTGTTCAGCCCTTTTACTGGGAGGAATTTTGAAAAACTGGCCCTGTGACCAGCACCCCTTATGTAGAATGTGAACGCCTATGTGTGTGGGGAAAAAGGCATAGCCTACTCTCATAGAACCTTTTCATCTGTGCGTTAACAATTGCACAGTGCTCCTAAATTGTTATCTGTGCTCCTATTTTGTTTTTTGTTTTTTTCATTGCATAGACCCCTGCATGAGGGCCGAATGAAGTGTGTTGCAAACAGAAATTATTCTCTGTACTGCATTTTTAAAATATATAAACGACAGTGTACATGGGTAAAACATGTCATGGGTTAGATCTTATGTAATTTATCAAAACATAAATGGCTGAAATGTAGACCTATAATCCCCCCCCAATTACATAAATCCCGGCTGCCCTGCCCCCATGGTTTCCAAAATTTCTGTGGGAAACACAGGGTCACTATTCCAAAGCGAGGCATTGCACAGCCCAGATGGCTAGGATGTGAAAAATTATGTGAAAATAATAATAATTCAAAAAATCTAAAATACACACACAAAGAGAGGTTAGCGCTAATTAGCCTACAGAAGGCAGGCTATAGTAGTAATATTAGTGTACCATACAGTTTTAATGGGAATTTTTTAACAGCAAACTGCCCTTATAACCCTTTACATATGTATCATGGAAATGTTCTTATTACAACATTACTTGGTCTAAACATGCATCAAACACCACTATACTCAATGTAATCTTAAGTCCATAAGGGCCTGGTGTCGGCCATCTTGAAAAAGAGGCCTTTCCTGAATCTGGTTTTGGCTGATTTTTAATATGTTGTTAAGTAGATCTGATAGTACTTTAAACCACTGAAAAACCTTTTGTTAGATTTTTTGGGGTGTTAAGTCATACATGCACTTGACTATAAAGCTAGCATATCAACATTGCCAAATAAAAAAGAAAAATAATATAAAATATAGCTGCAAGCAGCAATTCAGGCCAAGACAGAAAACCTGCAAGTCGCCACGGCGACAGAGAGAGCCGACCAGGCAGACGGTCAGAGGGACGCACAGTGAATTTACACAAGCAAGCCCAAATTTGATGCATGACCCCTTTTGCTAACTGCAGTACACCCTAATCGCCAGCTCTGCTGGTGGCGCTAGAGGATTTGGGGTGAGGGCCTATATTTTAATGAGTACTCAGCAGACTGTGAAGAATGTGTTTGTCAAAATCCAACTCAATTTGTAGGAAAAAGCATTTTTTAATTTTCACAAAATCCAAAATGGCGGACATTTTATGACTGCTGATATGTGAACGGTACCACCAGATTTCAAATTGAGCGTACGGTTCAAAAGTTACAGGCAAAAATGTAGCTAAAACTTTGACCTGTTGGTGGCGCAAGAGAGTTTGAGCTAGAGACATGTAATAGACCTTTGATAGGTCATGAGATAGACAAGAATATATGTGTGAATTTTCAGGAGATTCTGACAAGGGGTTCCCAAGATATGACCTCACTTCCTGTTTGGTGACTTTTAGGCCGTTTTTGATTGGCTTTCAAGGGCCAAACGAAAACATTTGCGCAAAATTCACTCAATAACTTTTGTTCAGCTTGGTCCAGAGATCATGTGTACCAACTTACAGGAAATTTCAACAAAATTTGAGCTTAAAATAGCAATTTTATTGATTTTCACAAAATCCAAAATGGCGGAAAAACTATCAGGCAGAAAATGACGTCATATGATGCGTTGGATTCGCCTCAGCCCAAGGATTACAGGGATACCAAGTTTTTGAAAATTGGTCCAGTGGTTCAAAAGTTACAAGCAGACAATATTATGCCACTACACCATCAAGTAGGTTCAAAGTGCTTAAATAAATGTCATATCCTCATGACAAAGTTTTGTCTGAGGATGACAATTTTTTTTCTGAGGACGACAAAGTTTTGTCTGAGGATGACAAAGTTTTGTCTGAGGATGACATTTTTTTTTCTGAGGACGACAAAGTTTTGTCTGAGGATGACATTTTTTTTTCTGAGGACGACAAAGTTTTGTCTGAGGATGACAAAGTTTTATCTGAGGATGACCATTTTTTTTCTGAGGACGACAAAGTTTTATCTGAGGATGACAATGTTTTTTCTGAGGATGACAAAGTTTTGTCTGAGGATGACAAACATCTATCTGAGGATGACAAACATCTGTCTGAGGATGACAAAGTATTTTCTGAGGATGTCCTAAAATGAACACCGTACAGGTAACTAGATTTCAGTATTCCTCCTGATTGTCAACATCCTGGTGTTAGTGCAGAATCTTCTCAAACGATATGATTTACTAAAGATTTTCCAAAAAGCCTCCTAATCAGTATTAGGATTTGAAAAACAATTTATTACTTTGATGTCAATTCCACTTGCAGTGCTGCCTCCCAAATAAAATGGATACATCTGCTTTCCTTATTTGAACTGAATCCAAAGGTTTAAATACACATATTGTGTTGAATTAATTCTGCGCTTGAGGTTTTTGAGTATCTCGTTTTATTTCTTTTTTCGTGCATTGAAAAATCTATAAACGTTGTGCAACGAAGTTTGAAAGGCTCTGACATTGATTAACAGAAGATGAGATGATGATTTTGATTGTTGTCAAAGGTCCTCAATCTGTTATCACCAACATCTAATAAAGCTTCATGCTCTCACTAACTTTTTCCAGGGCTTGACTTGACATGAACTTTTTTACTCAACAGCCAATAAATACGGCTACCGGTTTTCCTGGCGTCACTAGCCATTTAGCCTCTCTGCTTTCTGCAGTTTTGTTATCAGTATTTTTTATATGACATGTCTAAGATCAGAAGATGGAGTGCTAAAGCAAGACGATCTGTGCTATGAGCATAGCCTCCTACATACAATTAAATCAGAAAAAATAGAATCTGAGTATGATCTTTCTTGACCTTGCTGTATAAACAATGGATATAAAAGCGTGATATGTCGTAAGATATCTGCCAAAGTGAGACTGAAATTATTACCAGCTACAGCCAAGTTTGACCCATTTTTGGCTAGTTGACGTGCACCAATATCAAGCCCTTGGTATGTCCCCTGTTGAGTGTAACTCTGTGTGTCCAACTGACTATTTAACCTCCTGTCCACGATAGAAGTTTTATGCAATAACTTGCAAAAGCGCAATTCAAAGTTCGTTTTCTCAGTTGCAATCAGGATGTTGACTGGGGGAAAGTCCACAAAATGCTGACAGCAGCCTTATCATTGCATATTATCGTTTTCTCCACAGAGGTGGGACATCAGGGAAGCACAAGGCCACAGGAGAGGACAGGTGGTTAGATATTGAGTTGGACCCTTTGCCGAGTGCCTCGATGATCTGAGATCACTGTAAACACCATTTTAGTTCCAGTCTGCCCCCTGGTGGAAGCAACTAACTTTTAAAAAAAACAAAAGTGTTTCTTCTCCTTTCTATTTTTCTTTCACAGCAAATGGCAATGCATGTCACAGACAAAGGTACACGAGTGACAGAATAATGGTTTTGTACTGTGAACTCATTGTGGTTCACATAAGATTTCAGTAGCATGCTTTGATTTCTTCATTTTTAAAACTTTCCTATAAAGAACATTCAGAATGCCAATTGTGTTAGAAGCTTGCAGCTGATCTTTTGGAAAGAGGTGCGCAAACTGTTCTGACAATTGACTTTTGATACAAAATATCTCAATTCCAGAGTTCTGCAATTTCATTTGAAATTCCAATCAAAAAGCAAAACACTGACATCCTCATGCCAAGGCTGAATGGTAACACAACCATTACTCTGCCATCTCTCTCTCTCTCTCTCTCTCTCTCTCTCTCTCTCTCTCTCTCTCTCTCTCTCTCTCTCTCTCTCTCTCTCTCTCTCGTCACAGCCGTGCACAGTCATGGAGCCTGCAGGCCACATACCTTCCATCATTGTCACTTCAGAGTCCAGCCCTGCCTTGACCTCCACCAGTCTCCGCAGCAACAGAGCCAGCAACAGTATTCCATCCTGTTTAGTGGAGACCACCTGTGAGCTCACCAGCTCCAGCTCCTCAGTGGCCCCTGCGCTCCCTCAAGACTCTGCCTGAACTACTACAAGGCCGGTGTTGCTTTTTTTTCTCTTTCTGTGTGATACGCCCAAATGCTTAAAGAAACATGCACTTTCAAGCATCAATATTAACATCATTCTAAGTATGTACTTGGTACAAGTATTTTATCCTGCACCTTCAGTTGTCTTTTTTTTCCAGAGACACTTCACTTCTTCAATTTGATCACTCTTGTTTTGATGTATTTTTGTAGATGTTCTATTATACCTGTGAGGCTAACACACACACACAAAATGTTGAGACCCACGAGTAAAGCACGAGTACAGGGCAGGTTACAGTATGTCAGTCTGGGGAAGAGGAGAATGGACCTGTGAGTGCCATCTAGAGCCAGTGTGCATCCTCTAACTGCCACAGCACCACAGAGTCCAGATTGACCACTGTAACATTAAACTGCAGTTGGAACAGAACCCTGAAACACCACAAAGTAAAGCAGCCAAAAACAAAATACTGCTCCAGAAACTGCAATTCAAGCTACTCAAGCACGAGTTGTATTTTTTTTCATCCCATGGTCTCAAAAGAGCTGTGTTACAGTTGTTGTGTGGGGGAAATTCATTTTTCACTGTGGTATAAGAAGTAAAATAGGGCAACCCGATACAGTTTTGGTTGCATAATATGTCAGGCCCTTGAGGGCTATGGTGGAGATTTTCCCATTTTCTGGGAAAAAAAATGTTGTCATTGTAGGTAAAACCCTGTTCTGATTTGTTGTTTTATTACAGTACTTTCTTTGTGTGAGTATCTGCCTTCATGTGTTGCTGTGGACATTTTGCATCTCTCTCTCTCATCTTTCCCCTTGTCTATTTATTTCTGTTGGTCTCTCTGTATCTCTGTATCTCTGTATCTCTGTATCTCTGTATCTCTCTCTCTCTCTCTCTCTCTCTCTCTCTCTCTCGCTCTCTCTCGCTCCCTCCCTCGCTCTCTCTCTCTCTCTCTCTCTCTCTCTCTCTCTCTCTCTCTCTCTCTCTCTCTCTCTCTCTCTCTCTCCTTTATCCCCTGCATTCCTTCCTTCCTCTGTGTGTGTGTGTGCTTGGGAATATATAGAATATACAGTACAATTCACACACCGTTTAGCACAATTACTGCACGCTATGACGTACAGACCATGTACAAGGTGTCAAAGGAGAATGATGTGGCTTCACACACATCCCCCTCACCTCTCTCATGCCTTTGACCCAGTGGTGAGTGAATGCCCACCCACTCTCTCTGGCACCAAGTCATTTATTCACATAGCCATTCTAGTATGACTCAGCATGGACCAACATGGCGTTACTGTAATAGCATATAGCTACGACTTCCTTCCCAGAGGGTACCCTCCTCCCACTCAGGAGGAGGCAGCCACGTGGCTTCTTTAGATCAGCCACGTTGATCTTTAAATCGGAGGGCTATAGGTTTGAATTCCACCCTAGGAAGAATCTTTAGTTAAGTCAAGTGAAGTTAGCTTTTATTGTCAGTTTCTTCATAGGCACAGGTCATACAAGGAAAATGAAATTACATTTCTCTATAACATAGACATATACAGTAGACATACACAGGACTGACATTAAAGTGTGAGACAGGACAAGTAACAGTGACAACACCTTAAGTTACTTAGACTTTCATCCATGGCTAAAGTGCCCTTGAGCAAGGCAATCCTCCAAGGACTGTAACCTGTATCCTATAGTAACTGGGAGAGGCTCTGGATAAAAGCTTGACCTAAGTGTAATCAAATGTAATGTACAATAGACTCTAATGTAAAATAGGCTGGGCGTTTCAAACATATTTGTGTATTTCAGCCACAGCATCTTCCTGATGCTGCCAGTCCTTGAGCAGCGTGGTGCTCTGTGGCCAATGATATTCTTCCAAGACATTAGTTACTGAGGCATGAGGAAAGCGAGAGGTGGAGAGCAAAAAGATGTCTCCCCCTCCCTGAGGTGGCTCTGAGTAGTCTGAAGTGAAATAAGGTTGGGTACTTTTCATAAGTCAGGCTTGCTGATGTGCTAGCAAAAGGAAAGGTGTCTCTCTCCCCTTATGGAAATTGACCATGGTAAATCATGGTTTTCATGTTTTTTTAGCATAGTTCGTGACTATGGTTCAAACATGGTTTGACTATGGTTTAACTAGTAGAGTAGAGTAACTATAACCTGATTCTCTCAATGGTTGCGAGCTCACGAAGTTTAACGAAGATGCACGAAGCACGAAGGGTCTGCGTGAGAGAGCCAGGCTAGAGTAACTGTACCCTTACGAAAATTAACCATGATTTTACTAACCATGGGTTTTCCACTGTTTGTAGTTATTCATTAAATTAGGTGATGCTTTTTTGTCCTAAGCCTAGGTGCCTTTCTCAAGGCCACTTCAGCCATGGATGGAGGTATAGGGAGAGGTAAGGGTGGGATTCGAGGCTTGTTGACTGATGTGCCATAAAAGGAAAGGTGTCTCTCTCTCCTCTAAACACATCTTGTGCTTGTCCCCACCAGAGCAATGGAAGTAATTGTTGTGACAACCGGGGTTGTCGGTTGGTGACATGATTCATGTTAATTCAAATAATTCAAGGCACCAGCTTCCTTTTTGTGAGAGACTTACACAGAACCACTACATAACAAGCAAAAGATGACGTAAAAATGAATGAAAATTAATTACATTTACCTTTAATCCACTCTCTGTGTTCAACACTCACTTCCTGGAACTATTTTGAAACTATGTTAATGGCGATTAGGGGTCAAAGGGATTGGCCTAACTCTTCCTTCCATGGCTCTGCCTGCCTCTTTGCTTCACATAATTCCTCCTTTCCTATGCAGTTGTGCAGTTGGCTTCTTTGACTAATATGTCCACCCCTGTCAGAATTCACTAGCTCATTTTGTGCTTGTGAGTTTTTTTTATCTACTGTAAAGACTGAAGCTAGTGTGAGTACAATGGTGTGATGCATTTGAATAAGTGCAATGATATTTTTGATACCTGAGCATTGTTTAAATCGTGGATACTGTACATAAAGCTCTATTGTATTAGTTTTTTGTTATGCTATAGGGCCTTTGCCATAAAAGTAAATGACTAATTTATCCCAGCAGAGGTTAATGTGATGTAATGTGAGTCATTTGTCAGATGTGTACTAATGGTGGGAGTGATAATGATTTAGATGCTGTCATTAATTTTTTTAAATGTTGTACAATATAACACAAACATGTAAAACATATTTTAATTGTCTTGCCATGCGTTTTTGCTGCTACTGTTATGGGAATGTCTGAACTGACCTTCGCCAGACCAATGTAGTTCCACCAAGTTCCACCTGGTGCGCCACTGAGCTTCACACGTCCATCTAGAATGGAAGCTAATGGGTGGCGCTTCAAGGCAACCAAAAATAAACAGGCCTTTATGGATACGCCTGCCCACATTTTCATTGATCAGATGAGGTGACTAGGTGAGGTGGATCCGACGGCCGGGCACTGGGCTGCTACGCCGCCAGGCGACCTGGGTTCGATTCTGGCCCGGGTCATTTCACAATCCTTCCCTGTCTCTCCCTACCCATCATTTCCTGTCTCTCTCCCACTGGTCCTGTATCAAAAAAAGGCACAAAAGCTAAGAAAGAAAAGTTAGAAAAAGTTTCCTCCAGACAATAATTACATTATAACCATGTTGTGCAATCTACCACATATTCATGCTTTAAAAGATCAACAGGCAAGGGTTGGGAGGGCATTTTATTGGTGGCAAGGATGTTTGTGCTCTTCTCCCCTGCCTTCTGAAATACTGTATGTCTCCAAGGCATGCTATGTATTCTCAGATGTATAAATGCGTGGAGCAAGGTGGAACTACATTCATCTGACGAGAGTCAGGTTAGGGAACGTCTATTGTGATGCTGGACATAAACCGCAGAGGTGAAGCTCCTGCCATCAGAAAGTCCAAAGCCCTGTATACAAATATTTTGGTCCAGCCATTTTCTGAACCAGGGAATCATCAAGTAGATCAACTAAATAGTGAAATCATCAGAGTTGCACATTGCACAACACAGAGAAGATACTATGGCAGGAGCTTTTTTATTATTATTATTTCTGAAGCTGTGTCTTCTAGACTGTAGTTATTTGCTGTATGCCTGCGGCTCTCCTGGCCAGCTGATTGTAAATGGTTAATGGTAGATAGTTCCCCCATCTGTGGTGAAGTGGCGGGAGCCGCAGGTACGGTTTCAGTTTTGCGAGTACACCGCGGATTCTCCAACACTGTAATATTACGGGTGACTCTGGGGTCAGCAGTCATGTGTTCCGTCAGAGGGCGTAGAGGTGACAAATGACAAAGAGTTATCCTGTGCTGCTTTGGTATCAGTTCTGTGCTCATGTTTGTGTTTTTATCTATTTTTGAAAATAAAAATAACTTAACACTAAGAACTGTTTTGGTCATGTCTGCATTGTTTTATGTCGCATGCGTGCATGCATGCTGACTGCCATGTGAGACAGACAGCACTCAATTACTGGTCAGGCAGAACATGAGAATTGGACTACACACATGAACATTTACACACACACACACACACACACACACACACACACACACACACACACACACACACACACACACACACACACACACACACACACACACACACACACACACACACACACACACACACACACACCTACATGCACATGCTCATGTACTCCACCACCCACAGACACACACACGCACGTGTGTCCTCATGTGCGTGTCTGCGTGCGTGTGTGCTTACGTCTTTATGTATGTGTGATTGTGACTGGGTGCTCTCATCAAGGTGGGCGTGTGCCTGCCCGCCTGTGTTTGTGCATCCGACAGGGGAAGATGAGAAGAATGTGTTGGCCTAGGACGAGGCTAAATTCAACTGCATGAATCACTTCACGGTGTGTGTGTCACCACCCAGGAGCGTAGCAGCAAATTGTGGGCCCTATGCACAATCAACTTCAATGGACCCCCGCAGCCATATATCTTCATAAACCGGACTGTGTGTGGGTCCCCTATATACTATATGGGGCCCTGGTGAGTCAGTCGCACTTTACCCCACTGAGCAACACCCCTAAACACCAACCCCCCCCCCCCCCCCACCCCCCGAAACACACGCACACACACACACACACACACACACACACACACACACGCACACACGAACACGCACACGCACACACACACACACACACACACACACACACACACACACACACACACGCACCGTGTCGCCTTACACTCCATGTATGGGCCCGGGGGGGTGGGAGCGGTATCAGTCTCTTCAGTGGGGGGCTATTCTTAGGCTGTCTGTTCAGGCCATCCGAGCAGGCAAGAGCGATCTCTCCTTCCTGTTTCTATTGCTTATTTCCACTAAATATTCAGGGAGTTTTGGGGGGGTCTTTGAGTGAATAGTGGGTGTGGTAAGGGCTTTGGCTTTAGAGGGCTAGTGTTCAGGTGAAAGCGGGAGAGTGCTGCTAGTTGCAAGGGCACCGACGCTGGCCGTCGTCTGACTTGTGTCTTGCTGCTGTTGTCGTTGTCGTTGTTGTTGTTGTTGTTCATCATTTGCAGAGAGGCTCTACAGCAGCCCCACGCGCCCGTCTGCAAGGAGAGACGTGACTGGAAAACAACCAAAGGCTCCCGCGGAGTTTCCTTCTCCCGCCCGTCCACAACAAAACACAAACACCGGGAGTTTCGGTTCGAGCTCTCATTTTTCCCGACAGATTAAGATGAGCAGCTACAGTGTGACCCTGGACGGCCCCGCGCCATGGGGTTTCAGGCTGCAGGGAGGGAAGGACTTCAACATGCCCCTCACCATCTCCAGGGTAAGTAACTAAGCACACCCCGCGAATCCTAGCCAACTCTACCAGTATGCACACGCACACATACACTACTACCACAGTCAAAGGTCCACTGTGTTATTTTGGTTGTAATGTGGTATAGCCTAGTATTTATGATGCCTATTCACGAATTTGTTTTTTTTTTCACGAGTACTTATAAAGCAATATATTTGCATAATTTAATATGTATTTATCAGTTAATAATAAGCTAATATTTACTGGACTTTACTAATGAATACTTAAAAATTGGTGGGTGCTTCTAGTAAATAGTCATATAAAAAAAGTGCGAATGAACTGCATAAACTCTTAAAATAAACTACTGAAAAATGACACACTAGACCTTAAACACTCCAGTCGGCCTTTAATCAGAGCAGACCATTTAACAGCCACTACTGTATAATCGCAATGAAAACAACTACTTTGCCACTGCAAGTTCTTCGCCCGCCATAGCAAATTCCTCAACAATCAGTTACACATTTTTTTGTTGTCACACACGGCTTGCACTTGTTGCTACACTTGACTGTTTAGTGACAGTGGTTCCCAAACTGGGGGTTGGGACCCCTTGGGGGGTCATGAGATACTGCAGGTGGTTCGCAGACAAAATTGACTTTGTGTGAAAACGGGGAAAACACAGGTTAATAGTAAACATAACCCCATACATTAGTTAGTAACAGTACTCACTTATACCTTTTTAGTTTTCCTGTGAATATCAAATTAGAATTTTAATTTTAATACAATATTAACAAGGTTATCTTCCACACACCGCGCTCTTCCGTCTTGTTGGTGCGTCTCTGAAGTAATCTAGTAGTTAGGAAATGGATCGCACTCAGTTTTTCTTCTTTGTTGTTGTTTTCTTTTTATTTGAACATTGCAGGGACTGATATGACAGACAGAGTGTCACTGAAGAAGGCTCTGTGCAGCCGAAACGCCTGTCATATCAGTCCCTGCAATGTTCAACTAAAAGGAAAACAACAACAAAGAAGAACTGAGTGCGATCCATTTCCTAAATACAATATTAACGGACAAATAATGTTTGCCGTTTGGAATATGGGTGGGGGCGAAATTATTCTTAAGTGTAAAAGGGGGTCCCAGCAGAGTTTGGGAACCACGGGTTCATCTCTGCAATTGGGTCTTCAGAAATAACACAGCATGATGATCCTTGTTCTACACCCCCATGTGCCATTTAAATCCAGTAGAAGTTTTGAAACCTTAACAACAAGCCTTGGCCTTTAGTTTCCTTCTTTCTCAGCCCCATCGAATTCAGCACAGTGTGGTGCTGCTGAACAAAGACTGGCCATTTGGTTAGCCCATTGGTTCTTGTTCTCAATTGTTGTTGTTATGGTTGAGCCAGAGCAGCCATGGCATGAAGTTAGGGGAAAGAATCTTCTGACGTATTTACAGTCTCTTGCCTATAAATAGCTGATGGTTGATGAGGTGTGCTTTGTGGCGATGTTGAAAGATGAGTAGAGTACGCCTCCCACTTTAGTGAGCTGTCTGTCTCTCTGATGGCTTTGGCGAAAACACTTTGGCTGATGGTAGTCACATGAAGTGTGTGTGTGCGTGTGCGTGTGCGTGTGTGTGTGTGTGTGTGTGTGTGTGTGTGTGTGTGTGTGTGTGTGTGTGTGCACGTGTGTGTGTGTGTGTGTGTGTGTGTGTGTGTGCGCGTGTGCGCGTGTGTGTGTGTGTGTGTGTGTGCTTGCGTGTGTGTGTGTGTGCAGGCTTGAGGCCAGGGTACATGAAAGATGAGTTCCCCCCCTCCCCTTTAGTGATCTGTCTGTCTCTCTGATGACTTTGGCGCAGACACTTTGGCTAGTGGTAGTCTCATGAAATCATTCACTTCCGTCGTGTTGCCACACGTGCCACTGAAGGGGAATATTAACCCCATAATGTTCCACACAAAATGACCAAAGGCGTTACCCACTGCTTAGTGTATCTATTGTCCCCTAAAACTAAGAGATTTTGTTCAGGTTATCTGTAGCTGCTGTTGTATAGTATTACCATTAGATGGTGTCTGATGCTGTGTGGTCTGGTTATCGATTCTGATCGGCTGATAGCCATTGTAAATTGGGCGTAAACACTCACCATTCCAACTGAAAATTCTATGCGCGATTGTGTGTCTAAGTTAGACGTGGCGCGTTTAAGTTGGTAATGAGAATATGTTGCAGTTGGGGTAAGGACTGGAGTCTGCAAGAAAAGCACATCTGTGGTTGGGGTATCAGTGTGATAGCAAACAGGTTTCATTCCTGCTGTATTTATCACCCCTCACTGAGTTTTTGTAGCGAAGACTGTGTCTGGTAGCGCGACGAACGCATGCATACATGCCCAGTCGTGTTGCCCGGGTAACCAACCACTTCCTCAACTTGTCAACTGAAAGACGTGGGGCAAATGAATTGTCATTACAGCGGTTTTAAAGAAATTTGGTCAGCGATTAAGTGTAACAGTGTTAGATTTACGCAATAAGCCATTGGGCTCGGTGTGTTTGTGCTCGATTTATAACAGCTATCCACACTTGTTGGACATGAACCAGACTGTGTGAGTCTGACTCATTGGCCATTGTTTAACAGGCCTAGGGCCATGGGGAAGATAGAAGGTATATGATGGATGGCTAAAAGCCAAAAATATGTAATCAGTTGATGTCCCTGAGAAAGAGTGTCGCCACACAAAGATTTGATGCAGATCAGTCTATGCGTTTAAGAATTCACAAAAAAGAAACCTCAAATCTGTGACAGTGGGACGGACTCATGAACAACCTGAACAACCGGAACACAGTATACCACCAGTCTGTAACTTACGGCGGCGGGAGACATAATGGCGACTACACATGACGACATTGACAGCGTGATTATGTAATGTTACTCTCCTGTAACATTGGAGTACAACGCCCATACTATTCGCTTCACACACACACAAAATCTTTGCTTAGGAAATAACATTTGATGTGATACTGTGGGGTGGGGTTTCGTTCGATTAGCAATTCATAAAGTCATAAAGACAGCAGCGATACTATTTTGGTGCTGTTTAATTGAGAGATATGTCAAAAGTTCTCCATTCCAGTAAGTTTTCTGTAGGCCTACATTAGACAATGTTTGCCAATTCCTAGGGATGTCATGGAATATCCTATACAATATCATAGATCTACACTGTGTGTATGACAAACAACAAATAATGTAATATATTTAATCTAATTAATTACTTCCCTGACATTTCGTTCAGTCCATGACTGTGTGATTGGCTACTATTACGTATTGACATATGGATCTATTCCCTGTACAGCAACCTTTAGAAAATGTCATTTTGAGAAAGCCCCTGCTTTAGTGGTCTTAGACTCACACCAGCGCATGATCCTCCAGCTGGCAATCAAGAATGGAGTACTGCACGGACCTACCGGGCTCAGGCAAAGGGGCCCAAAAGTCAATACAAGGGGCCCCAAATGCCAAGCTTCTGTATTTCCTTTTTCATATTGGGATAGAATCACACTTTTAACAACTCTATTTTCAAATTTTCTTGGGGGACATTCCCTGAACCATTACTAATACCAACAACATATAGTCACAAACATCTGGTCTGAAACCATGTGGGGGGGGGAGGGGGGGGGGCTTTCTTGGTGTCTGGCCCAGGGGTCCAAGGAGTCATAATCCGCCCCTTCTGACAATAACATTCTGAACTCCATCTCACAGAGAAAAGGAGGGAACACAGCTCTGATTAAGCGATATCTGCGCTATAAGTCTGCAGTTATGGTCAGCATTGCCAAGTGAAAGAACACGACTGATTGTCGACCAATTGCCTCATAAAGCAACACCTGCTGCTCAGCACAGAGTACCAAACAACTTACTTTTCCACTGAATAATGACGCTCTTGCAACATCATTTAGATACGAAACCATAAATCAGTCACTGTCTACCTAAATTATTCACGAGTCTATACAGGGGTCCCTATAAAAAGCATGCTGTAATCTCAGCTGATGGCTTAGGCTGTGATGGCGTCCTGCCTGCCACTCACAGGGCCCTTGTCTGGTAACTGATTTAGAAGAGGGATTGTGGTGGGGGGGGGGGGGGGTGAAGGTCGGCGCTCATACAGATTTGGTGAGCCATAAATATGTTTGGGATCAAGACAATGGACAGCAAAGGACAACGCTCTCTCGCTCTCTGTCTCTCTCTCTGTCTCTCTCTCTGTCTCTCTCTCTCTCTCTCTCTCTCTCTCTCTCTCTCTCTCTCTCTCTCTCTCTCTCTCTCTCTCGCTCTCTCTCCAGTAGAACGATGCCTGGAAAGGCTGATGGTGGCCAAAGGCATTCAGATACTTCTGTGTCATCAGAGCTATTAATGTGTGGGGCTGTATTGACTCTGCCAAAGGAAAGTCTCCATACACCATGTTCTAATGGCAAACACCCGCGCCAGATGATTGACGAGAATCAGCTCCCTGTTCCAGTATATTCTCTCTGTAACCCACCACCCTCTTGTCTGTCTGTCTGTCTGTCTGTCTGTCTCTCTCTCTCTCTGTCTCTCTCTCTCTCTCTCTCTCTCTCTCTCTCTCTCTCTCTCTCTCTCTCTCTCTCTCTCTCTCTCTATTTGTATCTCTTTCTGTCTCACTATCATTCTGTGTCATTTCTCTCAAACACACAAAACACATTATGCTAAACACATTATCACTCTCTCTTTCTCAAACACACACGGACGACACACACACACGCACACACACACACACACACACACACACACACACACACACACACACACACACACACACACACACACACACACACACACACACACACACACACACACACACACACACACACACACACACACACACACACACACACACACACTTTGTGTTCTTGGTTTTGTTCAACGTTTCCTCAGCATCCCTTGTTCTGTGTATTGATCACATATGAGGCTCTGCACTGGCAGCAAAATGAGAGGAGCCGAGTGGAATGCACCTATTGTAAAAGGTCACTTACTGAAAAGCCAAAGATCAAAGGTCAGGGCCACATTATTATAGCAAACTACATGGCAAAAGCCATTGGGACAGTAACTGTGGTTTGTAATGACCTGAACCCATTCCCTGTTGACAAGGATGGTTGAGAATGCTTGACTGTCATGGGCTGACGTCATAATCATGCCCCCTGCCTCCTGGGTGGCTGTCGGTCATGCACCTGCCAACCAGAAGAGCACCAGACTGCTGCACCTTCACCTAAAATCCTGCTGGTCCAGACACTTAAGCAGTGAACGCAAAAATAATCAAAAAGCACCCCCTCAGCTCTTCTCTATGGTTTTCGCCAACAGTATTGCTGCATTTGATAATTTTTTTGGTCTAATCCAAAAGACAATTATGTGATTTTGTTATACATCCGTGTTACACATTTTGGGGATAATGAAAGCAGGTGGTTTCAATATGGCCAAAGTAAAAGAAGTACATTGATGGTGTAAGTACAACACTAGCAGATGATATTATATAGCGTTTACATCAGCTATTCCATTATACATAATGAGGTGGCTAGATGTTGTTTCTGAAAAAAACTAAAATCCGCAAAAGAAAACCCCCCATGCTTGATCCAACCAGTGCAGAATCAGATACACGTACATCACTCTATATTAACTGTAGACCAGTTGCTCGGTGAAGTTACTTCTGTTGTAAGGAAGCTATGGCAGGTTTTGTTTTTTACTTCTACTTTTACTTTGACCACCTTTGCCTGTGATACTTGGTGTGAGGCTCTCCACTCTTTCCGAGATTCAAAACGTTCATTTGGCACTCATCTAATCAGTTGTCAGTTCAAATTCGTCAAGGTTACAATTTTGAAACTGAACATGCTGGCGTCTAAGCCCTGGCACTCCTGCCCGAGCACACTTGGTTCTCCCACGTGTACCTTACATAAGAGGAGTGCAACTGTAAACCTCACGGGCAGCATAGCTGGCTCCCTTAAAAAAGCTCATGGCATGTGCATGCCCGCCGGGGGATGCGTTCCGTGCTTGCAGTAGCTGAGCAAAGGACTGGTAGAGATGCTCCCACAAGTTTGACTTGACATCCCCGCTGCTTAAACAAATTGTGATCTCGTTATTTGTGGCGAATAGGGCACGGGGGCTAAAGCACTGCTCGGCTGTGCACAGAGAGCTGGAAGACAGCTTAGATGTAGATAAGATTTTATAGAAAGGAAAATTACTCAAAATACGCACATTCACCCTGTATCCCCACTGTCTCTAACACACACACACACACACACACACACACACACACACACACACACACACACACACACACACACACACACACACACACACACACACACACACACACACACACACACACACACACACACACACACACACACACACACACACACACACACACACACAGTTAAAGCGACAGGTAGAGAAAAATGGCGAGGGAGCAAACACTTCATTTTAATATATCATACACGTATGTCATAGTAGAGATTGTAATGAGACAACTCTGATATTATTTATATCTCTGACATATCTCTATCTCAAGAACCAAGTATGCCTATTATGATGACTAAGAGGGAGCATTATCTATGTGGCAAAGCCTGATTGTGCTTATTTCAGGATAAAACACATTTAACAAGCAATAGAATAGCATCTGTCACTGACTTAACATGACACGCCTAGTCTGTCCTCTGATCTCACTGAGCAGATGACTGTTGGGGGGCAAGCCTACAAATAGACGATATTTTGGTAGTAAATGACAGAACGCAACTGTGCTGAGAGCATGTAACATTAAGGATGGGCTCTTCATTAAGGGCACTGTATACCCTTCAGGGACTGAGTGTTTGGCTCGCGGCAGTTGTACTGTTTTGTGCTGCAATGCAGCCTCACTGGTCCTTTGAGTGACTGACGGCAGCAGATGCACTTAGAGAGGGGGTGTCAGTTAGGGTCCCAGAGCGCGGGGTCAAACTGTGGGAGGGGAGTGGGCGTGAACAACAGCCCTTATTTTTAACACTTTAACGAGCTGCCTGTAAGGCTAGCCAGGCACCCTTGGCCCATGGGCACATTCAGTCGGGAATGTTTCATCTGTTTGTTTGTTTGTTTGTTTATTTAAGCGTTTTAGTTAGAATTGCTCCCCGACTGATAAACCGCCTAAATGCTGTTAAACCAAGTTAAATTTGAAAGATACGAGCAATAAAAAAACACTGTTCAAGACATTCTATTTGATTATAATGAACAGAAATTGTGCTCAAGCATTAGTAATAAGATAGTCCGAAAACACAGCCGTCTGACTGCGTCATAGTATGAAATAGCCCCTCTCATTTGCTGGAGTACTCATGAACTAACACGTGCTTAGTAGGACAGAGGTCCCAGAAAATATTTGTCTTATATCCTGTTGCTATATATTTTAGTAAGTAAATACAGCATTTGGCTTAGATGATCACAACAGTTTGGCCTATAGAACTGTACCACATTGCTGGATGTATGTATGATGTATATCAAAATACATCAGACTGTGTTGCAATATTACAATATAACTGCATGATTAATGACTTATCTATCTATCTATCTATCTATCTATCTATCTATCTATCTATCTATCTATCTATCTATCTATCTATCTATCTATCTATCTATCTATCTATCTATCTATCTATCTATCTATCTATCTATCTATAGATCTCACCTGGCAGCAAAGCGGCGACTGGCAGCCTGAACCAGGGAGACATTATCGTATCCATTAATGGAGCCAGCACAGAGGGCATGACCCACCTGGATGCCCAGAACAAGATCAAACAAGCCACCTCCAAACTCGAGCTCTCTATGCAGAGGTAAGGCAGCCTCGTCATGCGCACTTTGACACATCACTTTGACACAACTCAGAAGCTTCACTACAGTAATTCCCTGTCCAAAAGGTTTTCTGCCATTGTTCCTCAATGGTGGAATAAGCTACCAGTTGCCACAAGAGCAAGGTCATCCCTCTCAATCCTCTCAAGAAGCTAGTGAAGACTCATCTCTTCCGAGATAGCTTCCCTGCATAACATAACTCACTCTCACCTCTTTTCATGGGTACTAACCTGCACTACAATTCATAGGTCCTCCAATATTTTTATATTTTTCTGCTCTCTATCTGTTATGCTGCTGTACTCTGTAGTGACCCCTTACTCTGTCCTCCTTGTAAGTCGTTTTGGTCAAAAGCATCTGCTAAATGTAATGTTTCCGACGTGATCGTTGCCTTTCTGCTAACAGCAAACTTATAACAGGGGCCATGTCTTGAAGATTCAAGATTATTTTAATGATAAACCGTGTTACGTAACAAACTACTCACCGCTGAAATTGACTCAACAGACTCTGGCCTAGGACCAAGCTGAATTGGCTTTGACTGAAGCAATCAGGAAGTCTTTTCAAATCCCAAGACACCTAAGCCCACATCACTCTGTAGCATAGCATAGGACTGTAGCATGTGCTGTAAAAAAACAGTAATCCTTACTGTAATTTATTATATGGTTGTGACGTCATCGGTCGAATGCTCCATTCATTTCAACGGGGCTCCCCAACGTTCGCACGTCTGTTATTTTTCGATAACGGACGGGTTGGTCTATAACAGACCGCTGTCAATGGCAACAAGACTTTTCACTGCTAAAGCGACTTTTCAACAAGACTCTAATCAGCTGCTGTGATAGACTACACCTGTTGTCCTGGCTACCTAGCTGTTGCCTAGCGGTGTTCCACAACGGCACTGTTTTGTTTTGCGCAGCAACAATCTTAACATTAAATAGGCCTAAAGAAATGTCCCCGCCATGTGTGAATCATTTAAGTATATCCATATAATATACTCCGCTCCGCGTCGGGGTCTAAAGATTCTCTCTGTCGTGCTGCTATTCCATGGTAGCGACCTTCTCGCCGAACGTTAACCCTTACGTAATTTTATTGTAATGTACTGTAATATAATGTAGTCACATAGATTTTCACCAAATCTACCAATTCATCTTCAACAAAACTAGTGCCTGCTTCATCCACAAGAATGCCACTTTCTATTAAACTCAGCATCACCAAACAGAGCAAAACAGCGCCATTTCAGATTGTGAATCATGAAATCCATTCTTACTATCCTCATAGTTATGATGTTTCCCTGAAGGAGCATTAAAGCATAAAGATTTTTTTGTTCTGACCAGCTTACTGCTACTCTCTTCATCTGATTAAATAGCAGTCACTGATCCATTCTGAAGGAAAGTAGGCAGTGTCATCTCTTGAAGGTTGAATTATGGATTTCAGGACAATGATGTTGAAAATGGCTGTCAAATGAAAGCCAATCAGAAGGGAGACATATGGCAGCCGCTGTGGCCAATTGGAGACGAGAAACGCGGGCGGGCGCAAAATCGTCCTATGTTTTGCAGGGGAACTCAACCCACTTTGTCGGGAACCAATCAACTTTGAGCATTTCCAACGGTAGAGGCGTGTAGAGGCAGTGACGTGTTTTAAGCAGAGGCGGTCTATTGGGATTAATAAAATGTTTGGTTTAAACTTTGGCTCAGTCTTTTCTGCCCTCGAGCAGTATCAAACCAAGGGAGGTTTTTCAACCATGCTGTTTGAGAACATTAGTTGTTATGGACTTGGTCAGAACAAGTCTCGAAGAGATTTGAAATATAATCAGGCTAGTATCCTGCAGCAAGCGTGTCCTTGGCCTATGTCTGTATGTGTCTATGCCCTCTGTATGGATCATCCAACGATTCCAGGTGTTGAACTATGAGTTGAACTATGAGTTGTCATAGGCTGGCATGGTCAGTTACAGCTGGTCTCCTTGTCTTTCAGGTCGAGACGTCCCGCACCTGTTCCTTTGGCAGCCCCAAGAATGGACTCACCAATGCCAGTCATCCCACACCAGAAGGTATGGCAAACACTCTGGCCCAATACGTTACACATGCACACAAATATTGACAACCACGTGCACTTCTAATAGAGGGTGATGAGAGGTGAAGAAGCAGCATCAGAAAACTGGTGAAAGGTAATGTCAGCTGAACTTGTGCTTCTCGGCTCTGGACATCTAGCAAAACGCTGTTACACGTATGCACTGACACGTGCAGATACACACGCACACGCACAAACACAAACACACTTTGAGCAAATATATCGCACCCTCTGTCAACTGTAGAGGGCACAGCAGATTCTCTCTGCAGCTGGCCCTACCAGTCTAGCGCTAGCCCATCCCAAGCCGGGCTTTAGGGAGGCTGAGTACTTGGAAGTCGGTGCAATTGCCCATCGCACATCCTACCCCCTTGGCTCAGTTGGGAATGCACATGATAGAAAAGACTACCAGGCTTACCTGACCTCCATCACTTAGCCCTACGCCTGGGTAATATGAACAGCGCCCTGGCTGAAGCCACTTGCGGCTGCGAGCGTTTTCCAAATGACAGCATACACAGCAGTTATTTTTGACTCCTGCTCATGCAAGGCGGTTGCACCCCTTGAAATGAGTGTCACGTTTCTTGGAAAAGCGGCCAATGGGAGTCGAGGATTATCATGATCATCATTATGTCACCTTACCAGAGTGGAACTTGCCTAATTTGACATACATAGGGGTCTAATTGTTTAACCGATGATGACCAATCTGCATGTTCAAAGCATACCTATGAGATATGAGTAACGCATCTATAAATGTGTGAAGCATGCGTTCATATACAACCTGTTAGCAGTGGGAGAGAGAGAGAGAGAGAGAGAGAGAGAGAGAGAGAGAGAGAGAGAGAGAGAGAGAGAGAGAGAGAGAGAGAGAGAGAGAGAGAGAGAGAGAGAGAGAGAGAGAGAGCGTTAGTTGCACGAGTGCCTATCACCACCGGCAGGTGGAATGTTGTGCCTTGGGTTACCCCCATATCCCCCCATATCCCAAATCCCCCTCGCAGGTATGTTCCATCATTTATTCCAGGCTGCTATTTGCAGCTCACGGGAACAGAATTCCCTCCAGGAGGACACATCACATGGCATCTCTATGGGTGGCACGTGCCACCATCCTAATGTTCACGAGAGGGCCTTCACAATTCACATTGCCCTTTATCGCGCTCTATTACAAGTATTGAGATAAAGTGTATGGCCATCTTATTACATCCCTTTCTATGCCTTTTGGGGAAAGTGTTGCATGGCCCTTTTTTTAAAGTTTTTGTAGTTTTTCATGAACATATCCAGCCATAAACATTACCAGTTGGCACTAGTCAGTGTTGGGAGTAACTCATGAATGCATTACTTTTTGCTGTAACTTGGTAATGTAAGGCATAGGGGGGAGAGCTGTAATATACACTAGTCACAATGCAAGTAACTTAACCTGGATTTTAATGGTGTTCAGTGTGTTGAGTCAGAAAAAAAACAATTCCTCAACCTGCTATTTTTTAGTCTGCATGCCGCCGAAACACCTCCTGGATGGGAGGTGAAAGAGTCATGATTCACAAGTTTGATTTACACTGTTTGCCAGATTCATATTTAGCTATTTTGGCTGGAGTAACTAAAGTAATGAAAAAGTAGTGTAAAGCCTTACATTTCAAATATGGTAATACTGTAATGTAAGGGGTGACTTTGAAAATACAGTAACATGCATGTAATTAGTAATGCATTGCCGTTTTTGAGTAACTTGCCTAACACTGGCACTAGTACTGGTGCTGCCTACCTTCTGTTCATGTCAGTCACAGTGCGGCCCACCTGTGGCTCTGGACATTGCTTTCCAATGAGCTGTGCACCAAATTTATCCATAGCATCATGTGATGTGACTGAAAAGACAGGGAGCATGTGAAACCATTTTTCATGACTGTGTCATGAGGTTGTAGATGAAAAGAGGGTTTTTTTCCACGTGCAAATACTTGCATGTTCTTTTCCATGCTCCATTTTCTATTATGCAATAGGAAATGCAGATTCGCTGTATTACTGCCAAGGTACTGTTGTACAGAAAAGGTTGTGGTGCGTAATATTTTAAGCCCTCCAAATAAAACGAGATTAATATAAGTCCCTGTATTGTATTTTGTGCTCTTTTGTAGGTTATCGCCAACACAGCAGCAAAGTGAGTAGGTTCTTGTGTAAAACATAACCGCCTGTATGTTTATAGTGTGTTTGTGCTTGTAATTGTCAATCATGTCTATGTCTATTAATGCATTTTCTATGTTATAATATGTAATCTATGTGTTGGTATGACTTTGCATTGCAAGGCATGTATTTGCCACAGATACATTCATTATATCTGCAATGTATCAGTAAAATGAAGTGTTGTTTAATGTTCATAACGGATTGCTTTCAACATCTACAGAAGCTGTACCATTTGGGCATGCGCTAAATCGGCTCCATTCAAACCATAAGCCTTGAAAAACATTCAGTCTGTGCAGTGAGTATGGAGGAAACTATGTCAGTATTATGGAAAGAAGGAGTAATAAACTCAATAATTTAACTTATAAGTACAAGTATTAAACTCAATAATTTAGCAAGTACAGACTTTAACGTCCTCCACATGGACACTTCCACAGACAGACGCTAAAATCATGAACATCTCACCTCTAACCAAGGCTAGTAGGCTACTTGAGTCCGGACTCGGTCTGAGTTCGGACTCAAGTCTGTTTTCTATGGACTTGGACTCGTTTTGGACTCGCTATTAGTTGGACTTGGACTTGTCTTGGACTTGGACAGTGGTCTTGCCAAATTAGGGTTTTGGACGCGGTCTGGTCTGTGTTTATTTTGTTTAGAACACTTGTCATTTTAGATTCTAAAATGGAGCTTGAACTCCATTAACAAGCCATTTTGTCTTACATCCATGGCATATCGTAGGTTACCTTCAAACTTTTACATTATTGACATTCATCCTTTTCATTGTTTAACACTGACCGACTTGTGACTCGAACTTGACTTGAATTCTAATCTTTTTGGACTCTCGAATCTATTTGGACTCAGACTTGTCTTGGACTTGACTATTCTGGTCTTGGACTTGTCTTGGACTCTACAAATGTGGACTTGACTACAGCCCTACTTCTAACACCAACCACTGTATATAACCTTATACGTCTAAGCTAAGAAAGTACTGATCAATTAAGAAAGTAAACCACTTACCACTGTATGAAATGCTGCATAGAAACAGCTTAAAAGTAAACAAAAATGAGGGTAACACGTTGATGCTTATGTTTGTTTTTTAAATAAAAAAATATGTATGCCATTATGCCATTATACATTGTAAAACCAACATAAAGCGCAATACCCTCATGTTTTTAAGGATGGTTCTATGACGCCTTTCTTTTACAGAGAAAGCTTGGTCATTCTGGCTGCTATTGCTACTCATTCAAATATTAACAAAACTACAGCCAAGTGCAATAAGCATGGGATAAAAGGGCAACACAAATGTGTTATTGTAACTTGTGAATAAAATATGACTGAACTTGTTTTAGTCATTCACCAGGGACATCGATTACACTGTCCAGAAACTTTGCGCAATGTTTCCACCCATACTCCACATCATCCTGTTTTTAACGTCATCCTTCAGCCCCATCTGGTCAGTTTTGTAACTGTCACGTTATGTCTCTTGTCTTCTTTTGTCTTTCAGTCCTGCAAAGTAAGTGTGCTTTGAAGTGTGCGTGCATGATGGAAAAAAAACCCCATTAATATGGCTATAAGCCAAAGGCTCTTCCTTCCTTTACCTTTTAACGTTACCACACCCCACTTACCTTACCTTCTTTCTCCCCCACCTTTCTCTTCATCCATCACTTCCCCGTGTGGTACCACTCACTTCCCCCTCCCCTCTCAATAACCCTCTCTCATCACCCCCCCTCCTCTTCTGTAAAATAAATATCCCCTGTCTGGGCAACTCACTACTTGCTGCCACTCATAGCCAAGAATATGTCCCCAGTTTCAACCCCACCGCACTGAAGGACTCGGCCCTGTCCACCCACAAGCCCATCGAGGTGAAGGGCCCCGGGGGTAAGGCCACCATCATCCACGCACAATACAACACTCCCATCAGCATGTACTCGCAGGACGCCATCATGGACGCCATCGCCGGCCAGGCACAGGCCAGAGGCAACGAGGGCAGGTACGTGTGTGGCACATGCTCATCCAAAAACTCTCCATAAACTGTACACCGTCCTCTCCATCCATATAGTTTGTACTCTGCCATGTTTCACTCTGAATCGGTAGAGAATTTCAGGCTGCAGATCCTCTCTTTCTCTGCTAAGCTCGTATCAGCTGTGGGTTACATGATGGCAGATACTGGGATGGTAATCTGTTATAAATGTGATGTGCTCTAGATATTTTGTAGTTAAATGAATAGTTGTGGCCTGCAAAATTAAAAAATGTATACTGAGCTTTTTCAGTAGACCTCCATAAAGAGATGCATACTATAGTAGAGTATGTGTGCTGTTGGTGGGATGGCTGGCCTCCCATGTGGTTAGGGTTTGAAGGTTTTGCCATGTTGTCTGTATCGACCTCATCTCTTACTTTTCTCCCTCTGATTTCTGCTGTTCCCATCCACACACCCCACAAACCACTATTCCTTTCTTCACTACCACCACCACCACCACTACCACCAACAACACTCGAACTTTCCTTCTTCACACATCCACCCCCTCCCTCCTCTTCTGCTAATCCTCTTTTCCCCATCCCTGACCCTCTCCTCTCCTGACCCACAAACCAACCTACACACACCAACCAACATCTTCATCCATCCACCCCTGACTCATCTTGTGACTGTCAGTGAGGAGCCCCCCGCAGCTGGCTTTAAGTAAGTGAACCCCCCCTCCACTCCACTCCACTCAAAGCCGTCACTCTCAGCTCTCTCTCTCTCTCTTTCTCTCTGTCTGTCTCTCTCTCTTTGTCTGTCTGTCTGTCTGTCTGTCTCTCTCTCTCTCCCTCTCTCTCTCTCTCTCTCTCTCTCTCTCTCTCTCTCTCTCTCTCTCTCTCTCTCTCTGCCCACCTAGCTCTCTGTGTCCATCCTGTCCATCTCCTCCTCCATCTCAGCTGCATGCACATCTCCACACAGCAGTGCCTGTGTCTCTGACATGACACCAGTACTGCAAGAGTAAAGTTACTTTTTTGAAAAGGTTCGCACACTTTTCTTTTTTCACATTTATTTTTTTCTCATTCGGCAGGATGATGACGTTTCGACCTTACCCATGTCTTTTCAGATTCAGACTTTTTTGTCATCACCTGCAATGTGCTACGACCACTTGCAAGAGTATGAAGCCTTATCTGGTGAACACCCACAGGACATGGAGACTATACCAGGAAGACTGCATTAATTTTGTACATTCTAGCAAATTAGTGTCGATTACGCTGGCTGAATGGGGTATTGTTGTACAGTTAGTTAGATGGGTTTTTTATTGATTAAATATACTATGGCTGTTTTTTTACAAACGTATTTGATTGATTAAATATGTTAAGGCTGAAATGAATTCCACGTCAACAGGGAAGCATTATGTGTTCAAGGCATTATCAAAACAACCATAAGATTCAACCACCAAGTCAAAAGAACTACCTGAAATTGATGTTGTTTGGATATGAAATTTTGACTATTACAGTTACATTTTATTATTACAGTTTTGTATAAACAATTCTAATACTAAGGGCATGCGGGAAGACAGATAATACAAAATAATTATGTTTGTAGAAGCTTCACAGTTTCTTGATTATGTAATTACAGTCCTGACATCCAAATTCAGGAATTGGAGACTTTAAAACTAAAGTGTATAAACAGTTTAAAATGTATTGACTAATTCTATGAGGAAATACCTTTCTATAGTTTCTCGCAAATGACTGAATGATGACTATCTGCTGCTCTTTTGGCTAGGGCACACTTGAAAAAGAGGCAACTGCCTCAATGTGTTTTAGTAAAATAAAGGAGAAATAAAAAAACAAAAAAAACTATACACTTCAATTGAAGAATGGGAAGAAAAAAATCACATGGTAGGAAACTGCAGAGATAGCTGAACAGAGTCTGTATAACACAAAGAGTACTATGGACAGGTGCCTTAGCACATTGACACTAAAGCACTCCCATGCAACAAAGATTTTGATAATGAACTGAAATGTTATCAATGAACCAAAATGTTATACTGGACCTTAAACTTCAAAGCATGAAAACTGAGCAGATAAACTAAATGAAGGGACTGTCCGTGTTCCAGGACTTAATTCCCAGCATCTAACACTTATTTCTCTCCCTTTGCAGCACCCTCCCTGTTAAAGACCCTCTGGTCGACAGTGCCTCTCCTGTATACCAGGCAGTCATCAACACAGAAGACAAAGCACCAGAGTTGTCCGAGTGGGCCCGCCGTGCAGCCAACCTACAGTCCAAGTCCTTCCGCATCCTCGCTCATCTTACAGGGACCGAATACAGTGAGTGGAATTGCCTTCTTCCTCTTTATCCCAGGGCTTTCCGAAATTACCTACCTTTCCACCTACAACCAATGACCAGGGGCCTATACTACAAAGCTGGTTCAGGATAAGTTAAGTTTAAGTTAAGAGGTAAAACATCTAGTAGAAGAGCCTAGAGTCCTCATTTTCTTAAGAAAAGCTCTTGTAGTAGATGATTTACCTCTTAACGTAACCTTAACTTATCTTGAACCAGTTTTGTAGTAGGCCCCAGATGTATCAAATCAAAAACAAAAACTTAATAGCAGTAAAGAATCCATGTTCTCTTTTGAACACCATGATAACCTGGTAGGGCCCTGTGCTAAATTCAAGTGTAATTGAATGACCCTGCTTATATTCACTTTCATTCACAGTGCAAGACCCAGATGAGGAGGCCCTGAGGAAATCGAGGTACTGTGTGTGTGTGTGTGTGTGTGTGTGTGTGTGTGTGTGTGTGTGTGTGTGTGTGTGTGTGTGTGTGTGTGTGTGTGTGTGTGTGTGTGTGTGTGTGTGTGTGTGTGTGTGTGTGTGTGTGTGTGTGTGAGAGTTATGGACAGTTAATGCCTTTTTGAGTTTGATAGGACATACTTTGACATGGGTTGTAGAATAATCTTCACCAAAAACACAACTACAAACCAATGTATGCCTGTCCGTTCGTCTGCCACATACAGGGAGAAGTTTGAATCCGAGGTGAAAGGCCCAAGATTTCGTAAGCTGAAGAACTGGCACCACGGCCTCTCGGCACAGATCCTCAATGTCCAGGACCAGGAGTGAGCTGGACCCACCGGCCATTGCAGATGGCAAGACTCTGGCATGGAGGACAGCGGCAAGAGAAGAGGATGAAGTTGGTAGAGGAGGAGGAGAGTCTATCTAACTTACCAGTGTAGGTTCTGAGTTAGACTTGTTAGACTGTAGACAGGGGAATCGGCACCCTGTGTTTGTGCGTGTTGTTCATACGTCCACGTCACCCCACCTGTAGCAGCCGTTTTCACTTCCACTTTCTTTCCCTATTGGTAGACTTTGTTTGTTTGTTTGTTTTTTTCTTGTTGTTTTTTTTGCTTCTTCTGTTTTAAAAGAAGATGAAAGTTAATGTTGATGTATAAAGACAAAGAGAGGGAACTGATGAAAATGATGCTCTGCACCTGTGACACAACTCTCTCACTGTAATGCACACAAGACTCACACTGTCCACTCACCCACCTCACCAAATGTACTATTATTAATGTGAATAAAATATAAATACTTATATATAAATATCTAATAAACTCCTTTCTTTAAGACATATCCTGTGCTGTAGAATTCTTTCAAACTGTGAGTTGATTTTTGACAACTGAGAAGTCTAGCTGTACACCTCCAGACCAAGAATAATCAGCAGGGTCCTATAATATTTTAATGTCCTTACATTTTAATGATTGTTGGCAGAGACAGGAACACATCCTAAGTGGACATCCAGGCTGACAATGGCTGGGTGGGTGGGGTGTGTGTGTGTGTGTGTGTGTGTGTGTGTGTGTGTGTGTGTGTGTGTGTGTGTGTGTGTGTGTGTGTGTGTGTGTGTGCGTGTGTGTGTGTGCGTGTGTGTGTGTGTGTGTGTGTGTGTGTGTGTGTGTGTGTGTGTGTGTGTGTGTGTGTGTGTGTGTGTGTGCGCGCGTGCAGTTGATTGTTTCCCTGTTTAGTATGTTTGTTTCTTTGTGGTCCTTAAGTGTTGTCTGTTGTGTTGATCTGATGTTAACTGTGAATCACACCTTCTCATGTCCACTCAGAATTTCTCTCCTGTATAGACAATAAAGGCTAATCTAAAACAATCTAACAGTATTTCAATCTTGCATTGCCATAAGTAGGCACACTATTAATCCTGGAGGAAATTAAAGGAACAGTCGACCTTTTTGATTTTCACATATTTGCAGTATTGCCAAGCATTTGCATTATTCATGAATGTGCATATCATTTTCTTCTCAGCGTTTTCATTACTTAGATTTATTGGTATCAGACTTATTAGTATAGCTTAGCATAATCACTGGAAGTAAATGGGAGCATTAGCATCAAGCCACAAGTGCTCACAGGACGGGATTAAATAATTGTTCACTCTGTTGAATCACTCTGGTGAATTTTACATTAATTTTAAAGTAGTTTATAAGTACACTTGATGATGTTATGTTTGCTCCCATAGACTTGCATTGGTATGCTTAATTTGGCTATACTGTTAAACTGCAAACACAGACGAAAAATCCATGTATTCTCATATTTCATTTCATTTTTATTTAAACTCGAAGAATCATTGAGAGCCCAGCCCTCATTTACAATGATGTCGAGTAAAACAAACAATTACACATATAAAATCATATATATATACAACATACACAATGCAACATAAATCATATAAGAGGTAAAAATTAAGACAAACTATGAATTAAAACTTATGAGTTAAAACAAGTACAAGTATGTGATAAAAAACTTCCCAGTATTACTTTAAAATGTTCTAATGACACTAAGGCTTGAAGACCTATCCTTTGTTGTAGGGTATTCCAAAGTGAAGGTCCACAGACACTAAAAGCCGTTTTACCCAGTTCAGTGCGGGCATAAGGGACCTCCAGTAAAAAGTTGCTGCTGCGGGTTTGATATGGGTTGGAGTGCCAAACTAAAAGAGATGAAATATAAAATGGGAGTTTACCAGTGAGGGCCTTAAAAATAAAAATAAAATAATGCATGTCCCTTCTGTGAGAAAGTGGAGCCCACCCAACTTTATCATATAACAGGCAATGATGAGTGCTATATGGATCCCCAGTAATAAAACGAAGAGCTGAATGATAGACAGTGTCAAGTGCCTTCAGATTAGAGAGTGGTGCATGTCTGTAAATAACATCACCATAGTCAAGGGAAGACAGAAAAGTAGCTTCAATTAACTTTTTTCTGCAGAAAACAGGAAAGTGATATTTATTTCTGTGCAGGAAAGATAGCTTTTGTCTGAGCGTAGTGACAAGACAGTCAGTATGTTTCTTGAATGTGAACTTGTCATCTAGCCAGATTCCCAGGTACTTATAATGTGATACTCTCTCAATAACAGACCCATCTAAAGTAGATATATTAAAATCATTTTTCATGCCATGCTTAGATCGAGTAAAGACCATACATTTAGTCTTGCTTACGTTAAGTAGAAGCTTAAGACCAATGAGGGCATTTTGTAGAATATTAAAAGACTGCTGCAAATTCTCCAATGCTAGCTGTACAGAATCTGCAACACAATACAAAATTGTATCATCTGCATATAGATGAATAGAGCAGTTGGAAAGGAGAGAGAGTATGCTATTTATGTACATGGTGAAGAGTACCGGACCTAATACTGAACCTTGTGGGACCCCCTGCTGGGACTTAACTATGAGCATTTCTTGAAATGAGGTGGACTGTTCAAGCAACCCCTGTGAAAGTCTCAGAGGAAAGCTACATTTTAGTAATTGAGCAAGCGTTCAATCAGTCTCAGAAGAGTTTCAGGACTCATTACACAGTTTTCTGTGAAATAATTAGCTATAAAACAGTATTTCGCAGAGCAAACCCCATCCCATTTCCTCCTGTATGCAATGACACCACATGGAAGAGAAAGGACAAAAGGCCTGGCAAAGAAAAAAACAGACGAGTCGATGCTATTACAAGACCATCAAAGCTTTACTTTATTTTGATGAGAATTGTTGTAGGAAGTTGTCAAGCAAGTTCACCACAGTTATCTAAGGAAGTAAAAAAATCTACACTTGATTATTTCCCACGACACAATATGCTGCACATGGCGAGGAATGTGGGTGTAAGGGAGCCTCTACCACAGCTCAGTCACAAAAAAAGGCCACCAAGAGTTTGCTAAGCCTAATTCTGAAATAAAATGAAGGCTATAGTCAGAAGTTGATTTAGTAAGTCAGTCAGAAAAACAAACTAGTGTTTCCTTCAATTCACAGTCCAGCAGCCCTGGTCGACTCAAAGAACAGTAAGACATTGCTGCCACCTAGAGGTCAGTCCGGTAACACCCTAGGTTGGCTGTTAAAATCATGTAGAATTTCACATTGCTCTAAGGTAGAGATTCTCAACAGGGGCTCTACAGACATCCAGGGGGAGTTAGAGTGGGGGGCATTGAGAAGAAGTTAGCTTGGGAGGTACGTACATGTGGGGCAGCCCAACACTGTGGAGCATGAATGGCATATGCCAGAGAAAATCAGTATTGGAATATTCACCATTTGCACCCTGGACTTTTAGACTCTCCTCAAAATGCTTATTCTTGGCCATTTGAGCAGGCACATGCACCAGTGGCCTGCAATGGTCATTTTGCAGGGCTAGCATGTTCTTCCAGTGCCACCTGGCACAAAGGAGATCCTGCTGCTGGGCTGTAAAAGCCTATGCCCTCCTCCATGTCCCCTGGTGTATTACACATTGTGGTGGGGGGGGGGGGGGGGGGGGGGTACAGCAAAGCTTCTTGCAACACACCTTGATGTGCTATCTATCTAGGATGAGCAGCACTATCTAAGCATCTTCAGTGGGTGAGGGATAGACACTACCTCATGGGGTGGGAAAATGGACACTGATAACATGAATATGTGAGCAAAAAACCTGCCAGAAAGGATGGGAAAGAGAAATGGTCTGGAACACTGAGTCAGTGGTCTGGACTGGACACCATCTGCATCTGCAGAATAACTAGGGCTATGGGGTATCTGTTGTTTTAGTTTTTACCTATAATTTCTACCCGTTGCTTGTTAAATTTGCACGACAATAGCCTATGCTAAACAAATTAACAATGACCGTTGTTTCCTACCCTTTAGCAGTAGCCTACCACCACATATTTTTTTTCAAGGAAGACTGTGGTAGCCTACTACCTGGCTGCACAGCCCCTTTGGAACTTACTTTCCTCCCGGAACCAAATTCCAATGCCCACGTTGTACCCGGAGCACAAACGAAGGCGGTATCAACAAACTGACATGCTTCTGCTTCTGTCAGAAATCTTCGACCAAAGTCTTTTTTAGTTTGGTGATGACCCTTTGTCGTGGTCACCAGCATCGGAGTCAAAAATAGTGAGTTTTTGTTGGTTGTGAGTAGTTCATGGTATTTTGTCATCGTAATACCAGCATGATTTTGGTGGAATCTGGGCTTTACCTTGGGGGTGTCTTGGACCTTCAAGACCCTACAAACTTGAGCAGACTGGGAATTACACATGTTCTCACCGTGGACTCAGAACAAGTAGCTTTACCGCCTACGTTTATAACTAAATATGTTCGTGCTCTTGATGATTCATCAACTGATCTTCTCAGCAAACTGGATGAATGCATTCAGTTTATTGAAGGTGGAAAGCAACCATCGTCTTCTGTGTTTGTTCACTGGTAAGTTGCAATGTTGTGGACGAAGTCTACTATTTATCAAATGCACGTTTTTTGTGGATAACGGACAGTTGTTTGTAGTCACGCAGGCCAGAGTCGGAGTGCAGCAGTGGTGACGGGATATCTCATGAAGGCTCACCATATTTCCCTGGAGGAAGCCAAAAGTAAACTCACCCAAATTAAACCCGACGTGAAGTAAGTCGCATCAACCAAGTCAAGTCAATTGTACAAAAATCAATTGTCAAACATCTATGTAACAGGGTTAGCACAGAAGTTTGAAATTGCGTTTGACCAGTCTCCAATGTGCAGTTTAACTAAAAACATTTAAATCAGACATTGACAATAAGCACACACACACACACACACACACACACACACACACACACACACACACACACACACACACACACACACACACACACACACACACACACACACAACTAACCTACTCATACATGAATTTACAATTCTTTCTCAACGCATTCATTTACAGCATACACAAGGACAATACACACGTGTACAGTTTTTCAAACTCTAACATATTGATATAGATATGTAGCCTACAATACAACACACACACACGCACGCGCGCGCACGCACACACACACACACACACACACGGCCTGTCTGTGGCCTCAGATGAGAGAGGGAGACAGAGAGAGAAGCATTTTGACTACTTAGTTTTGCTCATTCTATATTCTTTGTTGATGTTTACCACAGACCGTTTTAATGAGGATCAATTATATTTTGTAGGATAAACGACAGTTTCTTGGACCAGTTAGCATTGTACGAGGCATTTGGATGCAAAGTGGATTTCTCCTCTTCACAGTATAAGCATTTCAGATTGAAACATCTCACAGAACAACTTACAGGTACATTTTTTTCTAGTCTACTATTAGTGTTGTGATGGCTTATAGCATTTACAGTGTGCATACTTGTGTAGAGTTGTAAAATGTTGCCATTGACCTAGATCTGAAGGATTTGCCGAAGGAAGTCTTTGCTGCAGATCCTGTGCAAACACCAGACACAGAAGTTGCCTACCGTTGTAGAAAATGCAGGTAATGTACATCCACATAAGTAACTTTACTTGCAACATCTTGTGTACATTTGGAGAGAAAAATAAATAAGTGTGTTAAGAATTACCTTTTCAGTAAATATTTGCAATTTGTTGACATTGTGTTGATCAGAGGTGTTTTAACTACGGTAAAGAAATGAACATACCCACAAAGAGAAACTAGCGAGCCTAACAAAGTAAACAACTTCACTGTTAAAGGTGTGTCCATGTCTGGATTTCTCTGGGTAGCTTCTAATATCAGTGTCTAGTAAATTTGCTTTGTCTTCTTTTTGTAAAGCGGCCTTGGGTTCCATCCTGAAAGGCGCTATAAAAAAAACTAAGATAGTATTATTATTAGTGTAGGGTAAAATGTGTTAACTCAGTCAATACTGCACTGTGGAACATATTCCTATTTCCCCCCACCCAGAGCCCATGTACACCATTGACTAATCTGCTCAGACAAGCACTGCACATACAACTTGAGGCACTGTAAAGGGGACAGTATCACCACTAAAAAGAGTGATGCCTAAACAGATGTTCTGAACAACCTCAAGGATTTTTCCCCCCTGAATCTCTCTTCTTGCATCATATTTTGATAATGTTTTCATAATATCTATCTGAATTGCTTTACAATGTATTTATTAACTCAGAGGGCCTGCACCAGAGTTCCAATGTACCTGGACTACTAGTTTACACATAAATGGGAAATTTAAACAACTTCGATTTTTTCTTTTTTCTTTTTGATCTAGACGTACACTCTTCTGTGGCTCCAGCATTCTTAGCCATGAGTTAGGCAGCGGCTCAGCTGCCTTCCCACACAAGAAAATGACAAGCTCTGGACACCAAGCAGGGTGCACCTCATACTTTATCGAACCAGTGCGCTGGATGGAGAATGCGCTTCTGGGAGTCATGGATGGACAGGTTAGTTAACTAGTGAACTAATGTTGAAGACTTCAGATTCAGGAGAGTATTTGAAGAATCAGACAATGCCTTGTGGGCCTTCCCCCTCAGGCCTTTCTGGCCTCTCTCTCTCTCTCTCTCTCTCTCTCTCTCTCTCTCTCTCTCTCTCTCTCTCTCTCTCTCTCTCTCTGACACGCCATTAGGACAATAGAGACTAATCTCTGTTGCCTTTTGCCGTTGGGCATAGCCAGTCCCCTTCTCATAACAGCGCACAAGACATGTAAAGGCACTGCCACTGGTCCATTATGAACTGAATGAACATTTCTCTGCAAGGCTGTACCCTACACAGATTATGCAACAGCAAACTACAACATAGTCCTCACATTGTATCTTATGATTTTGCCTAGAAACATCATCTACATGTGATTGAAATTCTAAGCTTCATTTGTTGCGTATGGCAAAACTGAAGCTACTTTTATGCACACATGTGCCTCACCTATCTCACGTTGCCTACAATAAACCATGGCTACAGGTTGTCAGTAGCTGTACTCTTACCACACTAAGCATTTTAATATACGCTTTGAATCCCTAAGTTTCAGGAAAAACAGTTGCTACACTTCTTATTGCTGTGTTCACACAATGGCACTTCTTTAAACATTGGCCTACCTCTTTTCGTTGAACACATTACTCTGACATTTTATTTAGGTGTTTCAGCGACACAAGTGCAATAAATGGTCACAAAAGAGCAGACTTAACTTGCTTCTTGAAAGTTGAGAGATAGCCTTCAAGAAGCAAGTGAAGACTCTCCTCTTTCGTGACCATTTACTGCACTGATGTCTTAGCTGGCCCTAACCCGGGGTAGACGTTTAAGATTCCCTGTTCTTGTGTGCCCTTTTTCAGCTCCTGTGTCCCAAATGCACTTCCAAGCTGGGATCCTTCAACTGGTACGGCGAGCAGTGTTCATGTGGCCGCTGGGTCACCCCTGCGTTCCAGATGCACAAGAACAGAGTGGATGAAATCAAACACATCAACATAGCCGGGCTGAAGTGATGGAATCAAAACCTTTCCATCTGTAGTCTTTCTCTGAAGCTGTTGTGCTTTAGCCCCTACAGGTTTGCTGCTAAAATTGTTAATTTAATACCACCTTCTAAAAATGAAACATTCCAGCATACCTCAATTGAAAAAAAACCCCTCTTTATCAATTGTTCTCCTAGTGAGGTTCATTGATAAACCTTGTGTATTCCCAATGAAAAGCATCTTTATGTGATCCTTATTATACTATTATGAACTGATTGATACTACCATTTTCTTGAATTCGATTTTTGCTTGTTCTGACTGACAACATCTGTATAGGCCTTTTCGCCCATTATGTGTTCCTTGAATTGACTGCAATACACATAATGGCCACAAGAGGGCCTTAAAGACTTGGTGCACACAGAGCCGTATATTAAGACTTATAAACGGCTCTGGGTGCACAATAGCTTTTAAAACACAGTTCAGTCGGATTCATTCCCTACATAGAACCATGAGTTTGTCGCACAAGAAATTGTATTGTATAGTTTCTACTTAAATATTTCATATTTTTTCATAGAAGACATTTTTGGAATGATATGCATTCATGTTTGAGAAGAGGGTGGGTGACCAAAGTGGAGCTATAACCCACCATACTGTTCAGGAGAGGGATGACGTTGGATAGAATATGCTCTTGTGTCCAGTTCTTGTCTAGTGTGCAGAGATGGAAAGGGGATTCAAGTGAAAGGTATCTTTCATTATATTGTATGTTCCTTTTCTGGTCATTCCTGTGTAGTTTTTGTCTAGGCTGGAGGGAGGGCAAGGGGGACCATTTCTTTTGAACTGAATTTCTTTTGAATTGTCCGAGTTGTGCACCTTAACCCGCCTGGACTGTTGTTGCTGCTCCTAGACAAATAAATGCATGCACACAGCCAGTGACAGCAGCAGTATAAGAAAGATGACTGGTAGTTCTTTGTGGACCATTTTACTTGCCGTAGACTCAGAGCGTGCTGTCCATCCTCTGCTGAGACTTTTTGACTAACTCTGATGTCTAACTCCCACTTCAGACTCTAGGAAATTGTGGATCCCTGAATCTGAAGTTCACATTTGGCACTCTGCTGTTGGATTTTGTGAGGGGGTAACAAGTTCACTAAAATTCACAACATTTTTAATCTTGAGAGTTTTCACTGTACACACATCCTTAGTTCCGTTTGTGAAGAGAGGAAAGGATAAGCTTAAACTGTGGCCACTAGTGCTGACTCAGTGTGGTGGTGATGCGTAGTATCCTAACAGACCCGTGGACCTGGAGCTCACCTGCTTGCATGTTTCCTCAGTCAGCGAATTAATTGGTTTACTTGAGTAACAGTCAATAATGTGTATATACATGTATGGGTGGATGGATGCAGGATGATGAGCGATTTTGGCTGTGTGCCGATTTTGTTTTCTTCTAGATTTCATAGTGACACATGCATAGACTGTTCTTATATTTTCTAGTGAAACATATGTGAATCATTTTTTAACACTTCCCTTTTGGGTGCCATTTGTCAATGTGTATTGTGCTGTACTTTGTATTTCTGATTTCCATCTAAATTTCCTTCTCACGGCTAAGTGAGTGGGCTGTGGGCACATTGACTTCCCCCCCTACTCCACCCATTGAAAAGTAATCGCATTAACACAGAATATCAGCATTTTTGGACTGGGACGCCATATTGAATTTCTCAGAGAGGCCCAGTTGGACTCCTCTGAATTTTAAGTATGGTGTTCCTATTATTATAGAGTGTTAGTACACAAGATTTGGTGCCAATCCATCCACCCATTGAAAAGTTATTGCACTAAAACATAAAATATGATCAATTTTGGACCCCATCTGGGCCGCCATGTTGAATTTCTCAGAGAGGTCAAGTTGGACATTCTAACGCACCAGAGATAAACCAAAACGTGGCATGGAAAACTACGAGGCATATTGAAGAGTGAAGTGTGGTCAACAAAGAAGAACAGCTGACAGCAAAGCATCAAGGATATGGACGTCCATAACTCCCATACACTGTTTCTGCCATTGACTTCAATGTTAAACGCATCATGGCAGTGATTAAGATAGAGAGAACCCTAACCAAGTATTGAACATTGCATGTTCTGTAGAAACTACCAAATTTAAACTGATTTGATGTGACCCAAATTTTGCTGAAGAAAATGGGGATGGGGATTACCATACAGAATGTGAATTCCGCAATTCATGGGTTTTTGAGCTGGAAGGCCAAAATATGTTAAAAAAAATAAACAAATGAATGATTGGAAAAATCTGGGCCATGAATCTTTAATCCATGACAGTTAAACATTATTGATGGAATTATGGAAATAAATCAACTTTTTCATGCTATTCTAATAAAGTGGCCTGGAGCTGTATGTTTGCCCTCGTCGTTTAGTAGGGGATGATGTAACACAAGGGGTCATACTGACTGTCTAGAATGCGATAAATGGTCCGCATAGTGAGGGGCACTTGGCTCTCCAACGGGCAACACTTGTAAGTCACTGTTTGTGTTTGACAGTGCCATTTCAGGCCCAGTGTTGTGTATTGTACATGTCTGTATCAGTATACTAGTCCTCTTACTGCGCAGTGTGTGTGTGTGTGTGTGTGTGTGTGTGTGTGTGTGTGTGTGTGTGTGTGTGTGTGTGTGTGTGTGTGTGTGTGTGTGTGTGTGTGTGTGTGTGTGTGGGCGCAACAACAGTATATGCGACGTATGCGTTGCAGGGGGGCGCCAGAGAGAGGGGGGCGCCTAAGAGAGGGCGTTGGAGGGCGCCAAATAGTTATTAAGTGGGTTTTTTTGGGGGGGGGGCGCACAAATATAGTTCTTGCATACCCCCCAGAAATGAGTAATTGCGCCCGTGTGTGTGTGTGTGTGTATGTTTACTGTTTTGTTTCTATCTTATGTCTTATCTATGTTTAGTTTAGTGTGTGTGTGTGTGTGTGTGTGTGTGTGTGTGTGTGTGTGTGTGTGTGTGTGTGTGTGTGTGTGTGTGTGTGTGCGTGTGCGTGTGCGTGTGCGTGTGCGTGTGTGTGTGTGTGTGAACTGCCAGAAGGCTGATTGTTGTGTGAGCTATACTGTAGCTGTTACTGTTTACTCCTACTGTATACTATGTGCAGGCCTTATTAGGTCTTTGTGTATTTTTGTATTTAGAAGACACCTTAATTTCCACTGTAATACATTAAGGGAGAGGGTGCAATTGCTATGTTAACAAAAGTCGATGAGAAACAGCTGCATGAAAAATCTGGCACTGAAGGCATTGTAGTTTGGACTGTTCAGGGGTGATTGACACAATAGGAGAGAAAGTTTCCTAAAAATCACCTACCTTTTCACCTACACCTTCACCTCACCACCAGGCCTTTCCCCCGCTGTGAACTCTCCTCTCTCCCCTCCCCCTGCCCCCCCCCCCTCTCTCCCTCCCGCACCAGGAAGCTGTTCTCGGGGGTTGATATCGGGCTCTGTTTCGCGTGTTACTGTATTGTACTGTGAATCTTGGGAGGGGGGCTCCTCTCAGGATAATCCGCAACTTATCCACTCCTCCACACACACACACATATTGCGCCCAGGCTGATACAATTGTCTGAAGGCGGACTTTATTACGTTGATTGATGTGTTTATTTTGAAGATTTTTGTTTATGGTTTGGTTTTTAACACTCCGAGAGGGCAGAAATGGCGGCCAACATGTACCGGGTCGGAGGTATGTAACGTTAAGTCTAGTTTTAATTAAGCGAGATAAATCTCCAGCATCATGTTGGCTTGGTTGATTTGTTGAACCCCTCCTGTAATTCAGTTTGAAGGCCATCGGTGTTTAGGGCAAGACACTGGCAGTTGAAGTGAACCTGGGCCGTGATTTTTGAAATGTTTCAGATTCGAATTTGGGTCAGGCCTCTGTTTTAGCATCACTAGCTATTGGCTAGCAAGCAGTCGCCTAGATGCCGAGCTAGCATTGTTGCCGTACAATAACATTAACCTGTAAAATGCTAATGTTGCATTTCATTTGTACTAATATATCGAACGAGACATCGTCCCCAGTTAGTTAACAGTTGTCCGGTTGCAGAGAATGAATTGTATTTTGTAGTATACTGATTGACCCCAGAGAATTATTGAGATTGGTATCAGAAACACAGTAAGGATGCATTGAAGTTGGTTAGCCGACTCTTGGGCTCATGTTAGCGCCTTGTGCTAATTTAGTATGCAAGGTTATAGGTAATGGCTAATTATTCTTACGAAACAATAGATTTGCTGGTGTGCTTGGAGGGGGACGTGAAAAGGGGAGCCGGCTGTATTGGGCAAATGTTAGAACCATGGATGCACGAATAAGTAAAAGATCGCAACCCTGCTCGGCACGAGCGAGCCGCGCAATTAGCCTGCTTAGGTATTGGCTATATTAGCCGTCTTTGCCACGGCATCTGACATTGTTTCATGGCGTCGTTACACCGTGGCAATGAAAATGCGTTTAATTGGTTTCACACCCGATTGGAATCAGCGAGTGTTCATCAAACAACTCAAACCGGAAATTCGACTGCATTGCAATGTGTTGCAACTAAGTGTCATTCTTTGTTTGCAACCTTGTATTGCCAGTGCTACTCTGGTTATTTACACAGATCTTGGTACAAAGTATCGGAATGTTGGTCACGTGGTTTATAACGATATACGTCCCCCTGGTTTGAAATGCATTGCACTACAACCGTCAGCGGGTTATGTGTGAATGTACTATTGTTTTTTTCTGTCTTTCTCTCACGAATTACTGTGCAAGTCACGTATCACTATTATTGTGCTTCTGCAAGTACCAGGGAAGAAAATAGCATGTGAGCCACCAAATAAATCTTAACAATTAACTTTTGACACGGGCACTGATTTTACTTTATAAAGCTGCATTGCGCCACTTTGTTGTTGCTTTGACTCGCCGCTTTCTTTTAATGGTGACTTTATAAGCATACCTCAGTCATCTAGTAAGCCATGGTCAACATGCATCGCTATTTTTACGAACAACTTCCCATAAGAAGAAAAGAACGAAAGAAAGCCCTGCTATTGGGAAACTCCAACTCCCATTGTCATTGTGACACAGCACTCCACAGCACACAAGGGAACAGTGCATTGCACACAACGAAATTGCATTTATGCCTCACCCGTGCAAGGGGACAGCCCTCAATGGATCCCCCAAGGGAGCAGTGCGGCAGGACGGTACCATGCTCAGGGTACATCAGTCATGGAGGAGGATGGGGGGGAGCACTGGTTAATTACTCCCCCCACCAACCTGTCGGGACTGGGAGTCGAACTGGCAACCTTTGGGCTACAGTCTGACGCCTTAACCGCTTACCCATGACTGGGTGATGGACAATGAAATAGGCTTAAATTCTATAACTGCACTTTGCATAATCAAATGTCACTAAATGACTCCCTGGGGACCCAGCATCCTCTGTTCATTACAGTCAATCAAGTGGTTTGGTCTTCAAGACAATATTAGCCAAGTGGTCCTTGCAGCAGTCAGATGACTACCACATTAGAGTGAATACATGTGTGAGGCGTTTTTAATTTTGCACAGAAAAAATGAAATGCTCTCTGGTGACAAAAGGAAATCACACAGTTTTCATTAACTGACTTAATCGAGTTGTTTGCCGCTGCCATTCCTGTCCCCCTCCTGAGCAGTAAATGCATTGCTTGTGTAAGTACATACATGGTATGCCACAGATTGGAAGGTAACTTAAATGCTCTGCTCATGTGACTTTCCGTCTTCTGTAACAGGTATCTCATGAGTCTCGTCACTGTTTGTTAAGCCCTGAGTGGTACAAACTTCCAGCTGGCTCATGTGATTATTTCCCCCAACTTTAGAATGTATGTGGATGCTCATCAGCTGTCCTGCATAACTGTATTGATTGCCCGTCTTCTTGATTTATTCCACTGATTTTTTTCTTCCTGTCTATTGTTTCAGATTATGTCTTCTTTGAGAACTCATCCAGCAACCCATACCTAATCAGAAGAATAGAAGAGCTGAATAAGGTACTGGGATGGGGATTTGGCTATGCAGAGAAGGCATGGGCTCATGCATGTTGGCTTTGTGAGAAGCCTAACGTTCTTGGAGCCTCAGGGCGGCAGTATTTCATCTCTTGTATTTGCCTACAGTATCAACGGAAGCAGCCATTCATCATGGCTTACCTTATGATATAAGTTAATGATCTTTATTATAAAGATCATTATTTATTTATTTTCTTTAGAAAGCAGATTTTTATGGGAAACGTTCATACCAACGAAAGGTGTATTGGCTCATGATGATGGGGAGTCTGATGGGGATGGGGAGTCTCTCTTTGGATTGCTGTTGTTTTTTACTGCATAATGAATTCACAATGTTAAAAATGGTTACAGTTATAATTATCAATGACTAGTCAATTGTGCGTAGCTCAGACTATTTGAATGGCCAGGAAATGTATGACTTTGAATATATAGTATACAGTCAGTATTCTTGCAGTGGTACATGGGTCAGTGATGTTTCAGCAGTAGCACACGTCAGGGCGGCGCAACGACAGCCAGTTCCACTATTGTCTGGATTTTTAGGGGCCAAGCAGCGAAGCTGGCGAAGGCCCCTATAGAGTTAGTAGGTTTTCTTCATTATTATTATTATTATTATTATTCTCTAGTCACCATTCCTATCCCTCTGCAAGTCTATGGCAGCCCATAGAACCGTAGGCAGGAAAATGCTGTAAATTGGCACACACATTCGGGGCAGTCTCAGCATTACCCACAGCAATTTATAGGACCCCAGCCCCAACGCTCTAGCGCCACCAGCAGGTCAAAGTTGCAGGTACATTTCTGCTTGTAACTTTTGAACCGCTGGGCCAATTTTCATAAACTTGGTATCCCTGGAATCCTTGAGTCAAGACGAATCCAACGCACCCTATGACGTCATTTTCCGCCAGGATAGTTTTCCCGCCATTTTGAATTTTGTAAAATTCAATAAAAATGTTAATTTTCCCGCAATTTTTGACCAATTCACCTGAAATTCGGTATATATAGTATTTCTGGACTGAGCCACACATGGGGTCTTCAGGAATATTGGATATCTTTTATCGTTTAGCCGTGAGAGCCAATCAAAATTGTCGTAAACGTGGCAAAACAGGAAGTGAGGTCATATCTCAGCAACCGTTTGGCAAATTGGGCAGGGATTTTGTACACACATAGTAGTCCATCCCATGACCTACCACAAAAAAAATCAGATCCCCAGCTCAAACTCTGTAGCGCCACCAGCAGGTCAAAATTTTATTTACATTTTTGCCTGTAGCTTTTGAACCGTACTCCCAATTTTCAAAATATTGGTACACAGGTCATCTTCACACTATGCTGCACCCAGGTATGGATTTTCGTAACGATTGAAAAAACTATCAGCTCTCAGCAGCCATTCAAAATTGTGGAAAGAATGGAGGGATTTTTCTCATCTCTCTGTCTCCTCTGCCCCCCTTGCATACGTTCACTGACACCATTCTCGGCAGGGGGTCAAGCCCCACTGCCCCAGCCCCTGCACCCCACCCCCCACCCCCTCCTCACACACAGACAGACAGAGGGAGAGGGAGAGGGAGAGGGAGAGGGAGGGGGGAGAGGGAGAGGGACAGAGAGGGAAGAAGGGAGGGAGGGAGGGAGAGGAAAGAATTTTGAACACCTCTTGTCGTTTGCCGGTGACAGCCAATCAAAATTTTCATAAAGGTGGCAAAACAGGAAGTGAGGTCATATCTCAGCAACCGTTAGTCAATTTCTGTTAGGATTTTTTGCACACATTCTAGTCCATCCCATGACCTCCCACAAAAAAATCCAGACCCCAAGCTCTCTAGCGCCACCAACAGGTAACAGGAAGTGAGCTCATATCTCGGCAGCTCTTCAACGGATTCAAACTAAACTTGGTTTACGTGATCACACTCTCGTCCAAGGAATGCACACCAACATTAGATTTGGACCAAAGGGGGCGCTGCAGTTCCTTCTGTTGCCGTGGCGGCTCTGGCAAGTTTACTGCTTGGCCCCGCATTGCTGCTTGCAGCTATATTTTTGTTTGTTGTTAGTGGACTATCTAACAAGACTAGTCATTGCAGTATGACATTAACCACCAATTACTAATTAATTTATGGGCATTATATGCGGTTGCGCCACCTGACGTCTGAGGCCCCCCAAAAATGTCTTTGACCCACACACTTCCCTTCATTTGTGTCTGTGTAAAGTGGTGAAATGGTCGTTTCGAATATTTTCTCGGTGCCTATCGCCATCTCTGATGGTTCTTCTCAAACTGCTTCACCCCTTCAGTTGAATGGAAAGTCATTCTTTGTGTTGTGTCTAAGGAGATATGCCAGATTTAACCAACCTTAGTTTGAGAGCATGGAGAAAATGCCACACTGGACCATTAAGACCTACATTTGATATGTGATATGTGGTCATCATTACATTTGTTTTGTAGCTGTCTGCTGCCATGGGTTGGCTTGGGCTTTTCTTGGTTCCTCCTATATGTCTACTGTCAGACATCAGATGAGATAATGTCCCGTCTAGATTGTTTGCCAAGTGTTGGACATACAGTTAAATGGTAGCGCTGCTTCTATTTCTAAATTGGGGCCTTCATTTAGAGTAGTGTTTCTCAAGGGGGATGCTACAGCTCCCCAGGGGGCGTTGGGGAGCCCAAGGTGGACGTTGAGAAGGATACAGCTGTGTGGGTGCGGGGCTTAGTTCCCATTAGTCTATTTTATTATTCAATACTAAGGGGGTGTTGGCAGACTTATGATGAGGTCAAGGGAGCGTTGGTAGGCTCATAATGAGGTCATGGGGGCGTTTGTTCAAAAAAGGTTGAGAACCACTGATTTAGAGGTTAACACCAGTACACAACTCACCCATACTTCCTTGTGATTTGGAGCCTTCTGGGAGAAGGTGGCGTCAGGTGATATCTACAAAACTCCACACGAGAGTCGGCAGAGCATTGATTTGCAGGGACTAAATCGGTTGGTTTTTAATATGTCCATTGTGATACATTTGTGCTATTTCCGTTATAGTCCCATTTCAGAGTTTTAAACATCAGGGCTTTCAAACAAAGTACCATGTTAGTGAGATGCTCAATTGACGCCATGACTTCATGCGTGCGCCTGAGTTAGCATTTTCAGTTTGAAAGCCTGGATATTTAAAACTTTTAAAGTTATGAGATTTGGCACTCTGGTATAGGTTCTAACTACAACTTTTTCTAAGTTTTGTCTATCCAGATATGTAGTAGTATTGGTAGTAAGAATGTAGAATACCTTGTTCACTGAGTTGTGTCAAAAAGTGAATGGGAAACAAATATCACATCAGACAATGAAATGGTCTAAAATGTAAGTGTACCTGGATTGATTCTTCATCACAGTATTTATAATCACTTGTTGTGTGTAAATCACTGCGTGGGCTGTTGATGTATGATGGTAGAAACACTAACTGGAGAAGGCTTCACACCTCGTTTTTGTCAGAGATTGGCTGACAAATAGACAGTCAAGGACCCATGCGATTCATAGAAGAAATTGATATTTATGATCTCGTCGTAATCGTGAACTGAGGGAGAGGCATGAATGACTCACCCAGGCTGGAAGTCTTTACCCTCAACATCAAAGCCATAAGGGATGACAAGTGTTTCTTTCTTTTCTGAAAATGAGCGAATGTCCTAAAAAGTGTTTTCTGGTGTCTCTGGCAGACTGCGAGCGGAAATGTGGAGGCCAAGGTGGTGTGTTTCTACCGGAGGAGAGACATCTCACACAGTCTGATCCAGCTGGCGGACAAGCATGCGAGTATGTGTCTGAGGGGGTCGGGGGAACTAAGTCATCTGTGCAGATTTTTTTAACATTACAGACTTGAGTTTGTTGTTGTGTGGTGGACTCCACTTCAGCATGAACAAACTGACTCTGTATAAAATTGTCGTCCAAGCAAGTGAATATGTGTGGATGTTACTGCATTATTACAGTTTTTTGCTGCATCTGTAGATTTTAAGTGCATCTGCTTCTGTGTGTAAACGCGCACGCGCGCGTGTGTGTGTGGATATTTTGTAGGTCTTCTTGCTAGTGTAATGAGAAGACCTACCAAATATCCACACACTACTTTCCAACTATCCACACACTACTTTCCAACTTTATGATTGGGGGGGGCAAAAAGGTCCGTGCCCCCCCCATAGTCGGCGCCAGTGTGTATATATATATATATATATATATATATATATATATATATATATATATATATATATATATATATATATATATATATTATGATATAATACAATTATGCATATTTGCAGTTATTTTCTTTATTTCCAAGTAGTCACACATGAGAAATGCTCATAATGTAAAACACTTTTCTCTTTTTTTTTTCAAATGAATATTTTTATTCTTCCTTTTTCATTTATTTAAGCTTTGAGCCTGCATAGTGACAAATAAAATAATTACTTAATTATATATTAGCTGTAATAATGGATGAAATTAGTTTATCACGATATATAAACGATATGAAGAAAGGCCAAGATGGACACTTTTCTATCACGGTATCGGATATATACTTGTAGTATATAGTTATATTGCCCAGCCCCAAATGAGATTGTGTAGTGTGTGTGTAACCTATGCCTCATGGTTGTATGCACACAGAGGACCTGGAAGAGGAGAGAGATAGTCCCTCAGAGCCAGAACTGTCGGAAAAACAGAAGCACCAGCTCCGTCACAGAGAGCTCTTCCTGTCACGCCAGTATGAATCCCTCCCAGCCACACACATACGGTAAGACCAATGCACAAACAATTATTGTTTAAAGAGGTTTGGGTATTACTGTCACATAATACAATGTTGTTGTTTTTTTTTGTTTGGTATTGTTTATTTGTCTTATGACTAACCACAAACACATTTTGCTTAAGTGATACATTTTCATTTTGGGGTCTCACTGTTCAGCTCAAAATTGTATGTACAGTGCTGTAGTAAAACACCTTGCCTAATCTTGTCTCTATTTCACAAGTTAGCTCATTTCTTTGAACTACAAAGGGCCAAATTATAAAATGACGAACACATTTCACAAATATGACTCGTACACAGATGTCATGTATCACAAATATGACAAATACATTTTGTGTTTGTAAAAATGTGGCGGTATGGTGGTATTACTTTTCTTCTTCTTCTATTTTAGGGGGAAGTGTAGTGTTGCACTTCTCAATGAGACGGAGTCAGTGTTGTCCTATCTGGATAAAGAGGTATCAGCCTTGCCGTTATTTTGCATATTAACTGTGTATAAAACTAATGCACAGATTATTTATTCTTTTTTTGGCTTCCACTGACATTGAATGGTGGTTAACTTCCTTGTATTTTTTTCTTTCCAGGATACATTCTTCTACTCGCTTGTGTACGATCCCACACAGAAGACACTACTGGCCGATAAGGGGGAGATTCGTGTAGGACCACGCTTTCAGGCAGATGTCCCAGACATGATGCAAGAGGGTAAGTAACCACACGCTCCTCAGTCCTGAATGGGTTTTTGCTAGATTACGCCTGCGACAGAAAGTTCATTTGCCGGTTCCAGAATTTTAAGAATGGTGTTCGCAGGTGGAAGATGGACACAGAGGCAGAGATTTGTCAATCATGTTCAGAGTTTACTGAGGATACTCAGGTCAATTACAACAATACAGCTTAATCAGTCATATCATCGGAGAAAGGCGCATACATTCAAGCGACAACGTTCCAGTCTGAACAAGCCCGAAATCAAATGTTTTTGGATGGTCTGTAGTCCATTTCATCTATTTGGGGCTGGCTGGCAGAAGTGACCAACCTCCCACTTTTTAAACTTTTTCACAGCAAACGCTTGTTTGGCAGAATCCATTGATCCAATTTGGAGGAGTTGTTGTCTTTCCTGAAGTTTTTTTTTTTTTTTTTTTTTTAATTAAAATTTGTAAACTAAATATTTTAGCACTAAACATTGGAATTAGTAGAATGAGTGGATGCTTGATATCTGCACCCAAAGCCCTCAGTATAATCCTCACCCAGTTGTTAAGCATTTTAAACCCCCTCGAAGCAAGTTTGAATTCTTTCAAGTTTGAACAGCATCTCAGCCAGTTCTCTGAAAATCCATGCAGTCCGTAAAGGTGCACTGTGTAGGGTGGTGGCCAGAGTTGGTATTGCAACTAAAAAAAGACAAAAGTGATTTGGGTGACTAGAGGCGATTTAAGCAACAGTTTGTAGTTGAACTTCAGCGAATATTATGTTATGACGTAGTTCGGCAACAGTCACTGTAGCCCATTGTTATTTCGCAATACTTGCATTTTGCTTTTATCGGGCATACTCTGTCACTTCTATGTCTCGTGTCTCTCTTCCTATGAACACACTTCCAGCTACTCTATATAGCTTTAGTCTCTTCTGTTGTGTTTTTGGGGTAATGTAATCTTGTGATGTTCAAGACTGTGAAACCATGGCAGGGGCAATGTCTGTTTTGGTGGTGAAACAAGTTGCTTCAGTCAGTCAGCACCATAATTGTAAACCTAATCTTTAGTGTTTCAGTGTTAATTTCAGCTTTTGTTAGTCACATTGAGATGAAAGTTTCTTTTCATCGTGGAAATTTGCTAAAAAAAAAAAAAGGTTTTGGAAAAGTCATGGAAAATCATGGGTGAAAATATGTTAGAATCCTAAAACTTTGCATAGTGCTGCTTTAAGTTGATGCTTTTCCCCAAGGGATTGCCTTTATCCCTAATGTAGCCTATGTACATGTCTAGTTATTTCTTGACTATAGCAACAGAAGCTTTTACTTGGTGTAAGCATCTGAAACCACAGCTTTGATGCTGGTTTGCTCCACAGTAGGAGCAGCAAATCCCATGTGGGTGCCTACGTGATGTGAATAGTGCATATTTTGTAGACTTCCAAGTGGATATTTGCAAGGGCCAGAAGTGGGCCAAGGCCAGGAGCAGTAATGATGGCAGCTTCCTCATTCTCGTCTGGTGGTTCCCTTTTGATTAGACTTCAAGAGTCTAGTGAAGGGTGAAATCGGAGCTTGTGGAAGTGATTTGTAAGGGCAGAGATGAACGACTTCATCAGTGGATCAGACACCTGTGGCTGGGAGGGGATCAGGCAGGGTGGGGTGTGTGAGTGTGTGTCCCAAATGAGGAACATTTGTCAGTGATGCCTGCAGGTGTGATGAGGGGGCTTCTCTTCAGCAGAGAATCACACAATTGTTGGCAGCTCACTCTAATTAAAACCTAAATAAACGATAGCGAGCTATCTGCGCGCTCAGACCGTAAAGCAAAGTCATTTTGTCGCATAGGATATTAACATCCTGTTTTTTATGTCTTCATTAAAAAAAAAACACACACACACACACACCACAGAATTTGTTATTTAGAGAATTCATGTGTTGCATAGTGTGTGTGGCAGAGTGGGTCCTAAGTGTAATTACGATGAGCGATGGTTACCTGGGCCCGACCGACACAGGTTTTAATAAAACTTGGTGTGCCATTTTAGTGACAAAGTAGAACCCCAGAACTGAATGTGCTTGAATCTGGCATTAACGGACTACGATTTTTTAAAATAAGATGGTAGGACACTCTCCTTTCATCCTTAATTATTTCAACCAATTTAAGTTACAAAGAGTTTGCTTGATAGTTGTGATGGAGATGGCTGATCGATAGAAGGGGTCTTTGAACTTGCCACTTGTAGCAAACAAGCTGTATAAAGGGTGATCATTCTTATGGTACATTCACATACAGGTTCACGAGTACGGGGGCAGCGCTAGCACGAGACGGTTCACGGGCTGTTCAGTTGTCCTTTTCACACTGGACGGTTTGCAATCAGCATCCCGTCCCATTCCAATGGGAGCCCGGTCATAGCACGTGCATGCCCACGCAGAAAATAGACTCTAGTTCTAAGTTACAACGCACACGTTGCAACACACACACGGGCTCCTGTTAGTGGGCCTGTCCATGTGCTGCCACCGCTGACACCGCACTTAGGTGTGAAAAGAATAATCTGATTTCATGTTTTTTAATCCATTTCGAATTGAGAACACGAATGCATTCGGCCACGTTTTGCCTACCCATGCTTGCAGTGTGAATGAGCCGTTACATGGCACTCTTGTTCAGTTTAGGATTTGCTCAACTGAACTAAAACATGCACCAGTGATGTACACTGTTTTCCATATCAGTTTATTAGATGCATCTCACGCATCTCTATAAAAGGCTTTGTCAGTCAGTCCGTGACATGTTTCTTGTGTCCACAAGGTGGCAGAGTTGAGTAAAAAGGTTGAGAATCACTGGCATAGACGGACGCATCTGTTGTCCGCCTTTCGGACTTGTTTAACCTGTGCTTTAATCTTTTCACGCCATAGGTCTAGAAGATGACAGAGACCAGTCCAAGTTGGAGGAGCAGATGTGGGACCCAGAGTGTCCGCTGACCAACAAGCAGATTGACCAATTCCTGGTGGTGGCTCGGTACGTCTCCCTTTCTCCCGTTCCCCTCTTGTTAATGCCTAAACTCTGGCTGTGTCCTCCCTCTCTGTTTCTGTTATCCCTGTAGTAAAGACAGGTTTGCGAAAACAAATTTAGAGCTGCTTTGCAAAATGACACTGCCATTTGGATAATTTTGGGAAACTGACTTTTTTATGGGGCATTGCATTGCCAAATGCATGGTGTAGTTTTTTTAAAAGTATGTCAAAGTGACATGTCTCAAAGTATTTCACTGGCAAGAATTCACACATAGATGATATGATACCTGAGCAGTCATTTCCAATGATAAAATGCAAAATTGAAAAAAATGGTGCTGATGTCATTTTGCAATGATACTCTTCAAATGTTGATGATCCTGCTTACACGTAGCACTGACAGGTCAGGATGTGTTGGGGGTTGTTGATGAGCGTTTTAATGGGTGCATTAGAAGAAGCTGTCTGAAAGGGATGTTTGGGTGACCCGCCGTGTGTATTGACCCCGTGGAGCTCTCGATGAACTGTTCTGGTGGAAACAGGAGAGGTGAGGTTCACATTTAATTCTAGTACCGTGATTTGGACAGGTGTGGTTTTATGTTTTTTGGATACAGTCAGTGTTAAAACCGGAACATCCCTTTCAGAGAGTTCAGACAGTTTCCTCTTGCATCCACAGTAAATTCTGTTGACGTGGTATGCAGACATTACCTTGGATACCGTGGCTCTTGATACATCACAAAGACTTGCTGTCTGTCTCGGTCAAAGATGCAACAGTTACACACGCACCAAGATTTTTTCCTTTTTGAACTCTGATATGTCACCCACAATGCTGTGTGTGTTGCAACATTTTGGGCAAAACTGTGCTCTTACCCTGCTAATTGATTCTTCACACTTCACCTTTGCACATTACTGATGCAATGATCAATTTATGAAGATTGGCCAACAGGCTGGTCCATTTGAGCCATGAAACTTCCCACTCTAAAATGACAGGTGTTTCCATTATTTTCTCCAACCTGTGTATTTAGGCTGTTTGTTTGTCATATCTACCTTTTTATTCATAGCATTTTGCTGTACTCCTATGGTAGTTATTGTGGCCAGGACTGTAAACTGAATTGCCCATTGCTAGGAAGAAGCAAAACGGTTTCCCCAGTTCTGATTTCGTTGGTGTTGGTGTTTGCAGGGCGGTGGGCACGTTTGCTCGTGCTCTGGACTGCAGCAGTTCCGTCAGACAGCCCAGCTTACACATGAGCGCAGCAGCCGCATCGCGAGACATCACACTGGTACTTGCACCTCCTCTCCTCTCCTCTCCTCTCCTCTCCTCTCCTCTCCTCTCCTCTCCTCTCCTCTCCTCTCCTCTCAACCATCATCCCCTCTTTGCTCCTCATTTCACACCCCTCCTCATCACTGTATAAGCACCCCCAACCCTTGCCCCTCACACCGCCGGCGTTGAACGCGTGGAAAGATGCGGAAGTAATTGACTTTGTATGGGAGAGCAGGCAGCAGAAGCGTTAAAAGCCGCAAAAGCGTTTCTAGAGCCAAGGGCGTCAAAAGTTGAACTTCATCTAAAAATATGTAATGAGCTCGGCGGCAGCAGGCGGCAGCCAATGAAATGCTCGCATTTTTATAAACAGGAGCTTCGGTTGGTCGAGATCCCTGATCCCGAACGCTTCAGGTTGAATCTTTTGCTGTGTTCTACACCCCTGACCTGTGCTTTCCAGGAGTCAGCAGCGTTGTAGCTCTTTCAACGCCGGTGGTGTGATCGCACGGTTACAGTTGATGCAATTGATTTGAAAGTCAGACAGGCAAAGTGTAATGTTAACATGACAGCCACTAATCAGGTGCACATGCTCGCATATCATTCTGATTCTTGTTTCAAGTATTCTGTATTCAGTTTTACTTTACAGAAGACGTGAGATGTTACGTATTTTTTTTAGGTTGAGAATTTTTTTTTTTTAAATGCCGTCATCACTTAGTTTCCCGTGCTGTAAAACTTTTGACTGGTTTATTGATGATTGATTGTTTTCAGTTCCATGCCATGGACACGTTGCATCGGCACAACTACGACCTGTCGAGTGCCCTCAGCGTGCTGGTGCCGCAGGGCGGCCCGGTTCTGTGTCGCGATGAGATGGAGGAGTGGAGCTCGTCAGAGGCCAACCTGTTTGAGGAGGCACTCGAGAAGTACGGCAAGGACTTCAACGACATCCGGCAAGACTTTGTGAGTACAGAAGTCCTGCCGTAACCCAAAGCTTCACGGAAAGGGAAAGCCACCAAACCTTTTTTTTTTAAAGGTGCACTGTGTAGGATGTTGGCCAGAGTAGGGATTGCAGCTATGCTGCTCATTGTTGATTTGTTGTTGATTTGATTGGCCATTGCAGGCAAAATTCACTTCTCATTTGCGTAATATTAAACTTAGTACAATATTTTTGCTCCTGTTAGCTTGCCTTCAACTCCCTCATAGGAATGGATGTCGAAGTTCGCCTCGCTTGGCCAAATTCATGTGTAGGTTTCCCTGGCGTTACTCTAAATCAATGATTTTTTTTCTCTTGCGTATTTATACGGCATTTTGGTAAAGCAATGAGTCAGAATCTGAAGAGGCTTATTTTCAGGGGTAAGCAGGAGAACATGTAGGAAGATGAAATTAGTTTTATTTGGGGTGCCTTTTAATGTGGACCATCATCATTTCTCAAAGGCTTTATAGTTTTAAGTTCTGACTGTAGACATTGCCAGCATCTCTGTTGAACTTAGTGGCGTAGCAGGTGTTTACTGCTGAAATATGGTAGAGGTATTTTGGTCTTGTACCATTTCATGATTTATAAGCAAGCAGCAGCGATATTGTCATGTTTGTTTGAAGTGACTGGATTTAGGTGTAGGTGACAATGTGATCCGCTCTGTCGTTTTTCAATAGAACTCCAGCAGTCGGATTTTCTAGCAGCTGAAATTGTGTTTTGAAGTCATCCATGCCCAGTAATGTCATACTTTATTTTATTATTACTTAATTATTACTTTATTTTCATCTGCCTTTGATTAAAATGAAGTTATTTATCTACATTCTCTTTTAGATAATGCTATCTATGATATTTTTTTATTCTTTCGCTTTCTCCTTGTCAAGCACATTGAATGACAACTGTGTATGACGATGTGTTTTACAAATGCTATCGCTATTTATTTTTTAAATCAGTGAAGCGATAACTGTTAGATTAGCTACATCCTTTTCAAGAAACTTATCCTAGAATTGTTAGCTTCTTTAGTCGTTTAATTACATTCTAATCAACAAAGTAGCTAATAAATACATGTATCGTGTTGACGCAGAGAGAGTCCAAAATGCTATGGGGCTAGGTGTTTGTCATTGGAAGACCCATTGGAGTCCTGCACAGTGTATGACAAAAACCTGTTGTCTTGTCGGCTGGCGATTTTATCCACTTGCTCGCACGCTGTACTGCCGATGTTACCGTTTAGAAGCTACATTGTGTTGAAAAGTGTTAGCCGCTGCCGACAAGGCGAGGTTTCGCGATCTGAGGCTGTCTCTGATTGTTTGGGAGTTGCTGTCACTCAAATGTAAGGCTCACGTGTACTAATTGGAGTGATGCAATATAACTTAATTTATAAAGCATATAAATGATTCTGATGTGCTGATGTTAAGATATGTTTTCCCAGAATGAAGTCGGTAGGAGTACAGAAACCGCGGAAACCACTACAACATCCAACCGACTAGAAAACAGGTTCTAACCACGCGCTACACTGGTCCAATGGAACTTCCAATGTTTAACACTTAGCCACGTAGAATTTTGGAATCCTGTCTGCGTCCGCAGCCGGCTATTTGAAGAAAAACATGTATATTGTAAGCAACTATGGTTTTGAGAAACACACCCCTAGTTGCTTTTAGATGGAGATATGGTTGTGTTTTTATGCAGCAATACGCAGATAGTTAACCCCTAATTTTAAAACTAGGATGAAACATAAGGCACTGTAATATAAAACCTCGTGTTTTTTTTAACCCTCTTCTCTCATCTCATGGCACAATTTTGTGAAACTGAAATGGTGGCCAACAATAGGTAGCGATTGTCTGTGGTTTCTCAGTGCATCCTTCATAAAAATGTCCGTGAAATAAAAGTAGTGTCAAAAATGTAAAGCATTTAGACAGTGTATCGCCAGCACACCTGTCTTTCCATCCATCAGAGTAAACCCCCTACCCCCAACACACACACACACACACACACACACACACACACACACACTGAATTATGTAGAGGAAGCGATAACTTTGCACTTTTCATCATACAGACACCTGGGCACTCGTATCTAATTGAGCACCTGGCGTGTCACATTCATGAACATTCATTCCATAGAGAGAGGCATGAAATGGAGCACTAATCAGGCTGGCAAACTGCTATTAAAAATAAAAAGGCATTCGTCAAGCTGAGTCCTGCCCATGTTGTATGAAATGGCAGCATTTTGTGTTTTAATCATGCATGGTCCCTAACGAAATAGACTGAAAGTTAATCATGCATGACGTGTTCTCCCATCTCTTGCGTTGGCTCTCCTAGCTCCCGTGGAAGTCTCTGACCAGCATCATCGAATACTACTACATGTGGAAGACCACAGACAGATACGTACAACAGGTGAGGCTCGTCTTCGTGGAGGCTCTGCAATGCAGCTGTGCTGCAGGAGGATGTTTGGCCCACAGATTTTTGTTGATCGCCCCATGCCTCTCTGCCTTACTCAGTGTTATTCATTCTCTCGCTCTCTCTTTCTCTCTCGCTCACGCTCTCTCTCTCTCTCGCTCTTTCTCTCTCTCTCGCTCTTTCTCCTTCTCCAGAAACGCCTCAAAGCAGCAGAGGCAGAGAGCAAACTGAAGCAGGTTTACATCCCAACATAGTGAGTGTGTCTGCCTAGCCAAATGTACTGCTTCTACTGTGACTGTTTGAGATATTGTTATAATATCGCCCTATTTAAAATTCCTTCTCGCTCTCTCTCTCTCTCTGTCTCTGTCTCTCTCTGCCTCACTGCCTGTTCTGTTCTTTGCTGCAGTAATAAACCCAACCCTAACCAGATCTCGCTGAGCAACGGCAAAATGGCCACCATGAACGGGGCTGCAGCACCAGGAGGCTTCCCAGCGACTGGCGGCGGCCGTGCCTGCGAGAGCTGCTTTGGTGAGGAGCCCCTTGTATACTCACTCGCTCACTCACACACTCACTCACTCGCAACTGAAGGATAAGGGGCCTTGCTTTTTTTCCCCCCACATATTAAAAACCCCACATGACACACAAACACAGCTAGATGTTACATCCGTCTTACTACATTACAAAACATGTTCACATATACATGTAGCGTCCTTTCATTTGCTGACACCGTTTCCTGTTCCCTTTCAGCCATCCAATCCCCACAGTGGTACTCATGGGGTCCCCCCAACATGCAGTGTCGCCTGTGTGTGTCCTGCTGGATGTACTGGAAGAAGTACGGTGGCCTGAAGATGCCAAGCAGAGCGGAGGGTGCAGCAGAGGAGAGAACAACACCCCCCAGCCCCACGTCCACATCCCACGTCAGCACGGTACGGTGCAAGCACACAGTCCACATACACATGCAGCGCAAAAGTCAAAGCTTGTATTTCTCAAAGCTGTATGTTAGGGCTCGAAATCAAGGGGAAATTGCAATTTTTGGTGCAACGAGTATAATTCCTGGCTGTAACCATTTAATAGGGGGCACGCAGGGGGCAATATAGTGACATGTCCTCAGGACATGTTGACTGGCTGATATTTCTGGCCATAAATCTATAGGCCCACCTAAGCTTCATGCTATTTCCTTTTATATAATTGTTACTATTTGGTTTTATTTTGTTCATACCTATTATATACAGTCTTGGTTATATTTGATTTGTTTTATTTTAAAATCAATCTGATCAAAATTCAGTTGTGCATTGTTTAATATGATTGATCTGATGATCAAGATTAATACTTTTTTCCATAATCGTGTAGTCCTGCTGTATGCAATTCCTCAGTAATGGAGCACTTTAACAAACACTGCAGATGTAAACAAAGCAGATATGTTGCCATGTCAACAGAGATCTCGGAGGCAGGTGTGATGGCAGGGCCAGAGAGAAGCTGCATAGAAACAAGTCAACCTGAGAGACAGAGAGAGAGAGAGAGAGATGAGGGCTGCGCTGAGGTCAAGTATGGAAGTACGAGAAGTTTGTTGAAGCAGTCATGCAGCGAGGTGGCCAAATCTGGCTTCAGAGTGAGAGAGACGGCATTATGAGTTCTTTCCAACATCCTAACTCCCGTCCTCCCCAAGTGCTTGTGGCCTCGTGATGATGTCCCAAGCATTGTTGATGATGTGCAGAGGTTTAATTCAGTATCTCGCAAAAGCACAGTTGAAAGGTCATTTGCAACTGGGATCTTGGATGGGGGAAAGTCCCCCAAAAGTTGTTTTGACTAGGCTAACGGCAGGTAAAATGTATGGATTCCACGGAGGTGGGGCCGCGTCACAAGCACAGTTCGAGGTCACAAGCACATGTTGAGGACGGAGGTCAGGATGTTGGAGTGTACCCTTGGAGTGTAGAGTATGTTGGAAGGGTTTGACTTGGTCCAATTCTGTATCTGTATATCTGCACTGCTACCCCACATTTATTTTAGTTTGCAATTAAATCTCTGACTAATTGAATGACTCAGTCTGGTTGGCCTGCTTAGTAGTGACACAACCCATTAAGTTCCCATGTGAACCTGATGCATGGCATACCTGTCAACTTTGAGCCTCAAAAAAAGGGGCTAATTCCCAGATTTTACGTTCTACTCCGCTTTTCCCACTGACAGTGCGTTCTACTCTGCTTTTCACACTGACGGTCCACGTGCAAGGCCAGTCCTGTACAAAATCCCCCACAGCACGTTTGAAATGGAATATGTATAGCATAAAAATGAATGACTTTCTCCTCGTTTTGTCGCTCAAATTGTCTGGGGCTGATGCAGAACTTCGTGCTGGTACAGGTTGTGATGCAAATACGGACAATTTCGTGTTCAGAGGCTTGTGTTCACCATATGAACAGCATTGTTTGTATGAACTGATGGTGTCTGCGAGGTAAAGAGTGGACACGCACACGCCTGCGGAGCTCGAGGGTGAGCGCTCGTATTTTTAAGGAACATGAATTCTTGATTGTATCTGGCATAAAAATCTACTGCCAGGTAGCCTTGATAGACCAAGACCCTCTCTACTTCTGTAGCTGCTGGAATAAGTAAAGGGCTTTTGAAATTGGCTTTTCTTGCTAACTGGTAGGGCCGTGGGGAGATTTTCTGGACGGACGCTTTCTTTTTTTTGATGATGTGAAAAATATGGGTCTTTGCGGAAAAATACCAAATCTAGAAGACAGCAGGAAATAAGTCAGAAATGGGGAGTTTCCTGTGAAAAGCAGGAGAGTTGACCGGTATGCCATGGTCAGAGTTTACCTGTTGATAGCCCAATTTCCTACCTCTAAAATTTGTGTTCAATTGAGATTGTAAGCGACTTGAGATTGTAAGCGACAGTTTGTACCCTCTGCTAATCTCGCTTATCCCTTCCACCTCTCCCCTTTCTCCTCTCTCCCCCCCTCCTCTCCTCTCTGCCACCTGTTTCTCCTCCTCCTCCTCTTGTGCTCGCGCCCTCTCAGGAACCCCGTTCTCGTGGCCATGGGCTGCGGCAGGGGGGCCACATGGGTCCGGTACGGATGAGCGGCAGCCCCAAGTCCTCCATGAAGACCAAACAGGCCTTCCTGCTGCAAGCCACACGCCTCACCAAGCTGGCGCGTCACATGTGCCGCGACCTGATCCGGCTGCGGCGTGCCGCGCGCCGCCCATTTGTGCCCATTAACTGTGGGGCCATAAAGGCGGAGTGTAAGAGCTCTTTAAATTCCTAACTTCAGTCCTCACACACATGCACACACATGCACACACACACACACACACAACACACACGAAACAGTCATGCAGACACCCTCATGCACGGCCACCACATTGCGCTGCCATTCCTCCCCCCATCCCCTCTGTCTCTCTCTCTCTCTCTCGCTCTTTTTATTATTATTATTGTTATTATATTATTTCATTTTTTGTATTCTTCCCCCACTCCCTCCGTTTCCAATAAAGACTGCCTGTCCTCCATCACAAAGCGTTTCCATCATCTTTTGTTCCATTCCGTTCAGCTTGCTTTAATATTATTGTTGTTGTTTTTTGTTTATTTCTTTGCCCTTCAGTAATGTTCATTCGTCATTAATTAGTCTTACTGTAAATATGACAAGCGTGCACTTACAATGGTTAAACACAAGCACATCCTTTTTTGGGCAACAGATCAAAGGAAAGTGCACATGCAGACATTTTTAAGGCTACAGAATGCACCAGAACACCTCATCTAAATATATAAGGTGAACATTACACTTACAAACCCATGATCAATTTTGATGAATGTACCTTTGCCTTTGAAAGCTCCTCCTCATAATCAATTCCTTTTAAGATGCTGTTGAAGAGGGATTTTTTTTTTGTTTAATTTTTTTTTTACTAGTGATTAAACGATCGCCCCCCAACATATGAGGTAGATAAGTAACTTGTGCAGGTATGGCATGTAGCGTCTACTCTATTTTCAGGTGCAACGATGTGTGAGTATGCGTGTGTCTTGAGAGTGTATGAAATGATATTGCTGGCAATCACGTAGCCCTTACTGCACAGAGGGTGACCTGGTTTGCATCCTTTTGCACAAAAATGCAATAGTAGATAGCAGACAGTAGTTCAATGCAGTTCAAATTGTGCTTTTAAAAAAGCAGTAGAGACTTGGTTGAAGGAGTGATGCTGTAGTCCTAGAGCAGAGAAAACGGATAGTCAGGGTGTTGTGTGGATTTGGTTTTATTTCTGAGATTCACATCTGGCCCATCAAGGACTTGGTAAAGGACCCTCCTGGCGTTAATAAGCTCACAATCGCCTAAGGTCAGCGATTTGTGCAATCAGCAGGGGCGGGATGCCTCTGTTCTGCTGCGACCTTTTAAGGTGTCCGTGATGCCCTGCTCCTATGAAGTACATGTGACCAACCAAAGGAATCAGTTGATTTTGTACAGTATCCAGTGAGGCGGGCCTAGTATGTCATGTAGAGATTAACCAGTAAGGGGAGAACTATAAGCATCAACATTTGCAGTAGGTTTTCTGTCAGGCAAAATGACTCCTGCTAGGTCCAGGTTAAGGGAGTCTATCAGAAAAAAACATTTGCCAACGGGTATATCGGCAGAGCATTCAAGAGAATACTGGCTCATCCCAAACACAGACCAGCATTCGCCCTACACCCCCTGCATATGCCCCACCCACATCTCATTTCTGTTCCATCATTACCCCCACCTCTCCTCTCCCATTGCACATTTGTCGCTCTGCCATCCTTCCCGTTGCCTGTTTGTGCCCGTCTCACACTTGTGTTTGTTCTGCAAATGCATCCGTCTGCTCCAGGAGCGTGCTGTCTCCTCTCGTCACAACAGCACAGAAACCCCAGTGGCATGCTCTCTGGTTGTGTCTTGTTTGTTTATTTTATTTTTTTGTTTATTTGTTTTGGGTTTTTTGGCCTCCTCTTGGTTTGACTTTACGTGTGCATGTGTGTGCCCTGTGAGAAGGAATGACAGAGAAGGTTTTTTGAGCAACACCAAAAAAAAAAAAGAAATTAAAAAGTCCCAATAAATAAATAAAACCATGGCTGAAAGCATCCTCTGCGCGTCCTCGTCGTGTTCATGTGTCCTGTGTGTGTGTCCATCAGTTCTCCACCACACTGTGTAGTGTGTTTTCTCAAGCAGGAGATCAGCATGGCCTCCTTCCACCATCCCCATCCCCACGCCATCTACACTCCACTTAGCTGCACTCAACATCAGTCTGTGTACCTTACAGTGTGTGTGCTTGTGTCTTGTGTGCATAGCCTACATGTCAATTCTTAGTGGTGGGGGGGTTTGACTGGCAATTGAGTCACTCCAAATCATGACCAGAGCTTCACGGCTGTTGGTTTCTGTGGTCTGCTCAACAATCTTCTAGTAGAGTGAGATACATCAAGCCTGTACTTTTCCTGGTTCCATCCATGTGACGTTACATCAAGAGACCTTCGGTTAGGAGAACTTTGGAGACTTTAGTTTGAGAATAAATGGAGTTCCCTTAGCGCTGTAGATGGCAGTAGCACACATTTTATGCAAGCCACCACAGAAAGAAGAATAAGGAGAGGACAACGCTCCCTTAGGCGGCTGAACTTGAGCACACTCCTTTGCATTGGGTAGGCAGGATTTGGGGTATCTTACTCTACTGTTTGGCCTGGCCTGCTGTGATGGAGCCTACCTTGTCAAAGCGAGCTGCCAGTCTTCTCTTTCTGCCGGTCCACCTAGCTCAGTGGTTCTCAACCTTTTTTGAATAAACGCCCCCTGCACATCATTGTTAACCTGCCAACGCCCCACTTAGTATTAAATAATAAAATAGACTAGTGCCCCCCAATGGCATCCAGTCACCATCCCCTCTGCTGTCTCCTCAACGCCCCCCTAGGGCTCCTCAATGCCCCCTTGGGGGCTCTAGAGCCCCCATTGAGACACACTACCCTAGCTAATGAACTACACAGCAGGGCTGAGATCTGCTGTCTCTGTCCCGAGCACCTTCTGCTGTTATTGCTTTGGTGTTTTTTTTTCTGTATTTGTACTGGTACCACAATAATACATTGTTATTGAATCTCACTTTTCTTCAGTATTGCTGTCTCTTGTAAGGCAGACAGCCATCTGCTCTTCAAGGCATGCACACACACTGGCTCCCACATATTCCCAAACCTGTGTGATCCGTAGTGTCCCACCAAGCAGTCTCTGAATTCCATGATTAGAGAAACTGCCAGCAGGCAGAAGTTGATGGGATGAACACAAATACAATAACATGCAGAACAATTTAAGTTGTTCAAATTGTGAATATATCACCGTTTCATTTTACCAGCGATGATTCTAGACTGATGGATTAGGCCGGCTGTCCAGAGCAAGTACACCCTGACCACTCTCCGTCTAAATTATCCTAATTTATTTAGTCCGCCTGTGAGGTGACATGTTCAATACATTTCTGATGAGGAAAAACAACTCTGTCCTCATATTCAGTCTTGTAAATGATCGGAAAAAAACGCATCCTGTCTGGGGCCAGAGTGGTGCCACCGTGAGACGACTCATAAAATGTTCCTGTTTTCAGTCATCAATCAGGCACTCAGTAAGCTGAGGGAGTAGAGTTGACAGAGGGAGTTGGTTATGGTGGAGGAGTTTTTGTCTATGAGCAGCATGCCAACTCTTTAATGGTGTATCCATAATGATTTATTTCCAAAACCCATGCTGACCATTCACAAATTTGATGTTTTGCATGAATATTTGCAAAGTTTATGCTAATATCAATTGGACTGAGCAGAGTAGGATTTACATTGAGAGGGTCCACCTATTTATGTATTGAAAATGCACATTTCTGAGTCCTGTGAGCCCACTGATTCATTTTAAAGGTGCTCTGTGTGGGATGGGGGTCAGTGGTATGTATTACAACTATGGCGTTCACCGAAACTATGTTGCCTATTGCCAAATTTGATTTTTTTTTTTTCTTCTTTACTTGTTTGACAAAAGCACAAAAAGTTTTGCAGCTAAAATGTCTATATCTGAAAACAATTCAAAATGGTGGGCATGGAGAATATTCATCTTTTCATGTATGAAAAGTGCAATTTTCCCAGTACTTTGAATTTGATGTGCTGGTAAGTATTCATGAAAAAGGTAACATTTGTGAATGGACAGCATGGAAATAAACTACTTAAATATTACACATTACACCTTTAAGTCTATTGCTCCAACAAGAAGAGAGGGGTTAAAAGGGGATGTTACTGACTCTTCCCCGTCTACGTTCTGATGTCTGTGTAGACATGATCAGAGTGTCAGAAGGCACAGGAGGGAGACCAGTGAGAGTTAGACCCACTCCAAGAAGTACCCTGACCAGTGTGCTGCAGTTCCTAGGTGAGTGTGCTTTACCTTCCTGCATGATAGAAATGTACTCGGAGAGTGCAGATTTCCTCCAATGAAGCTGTTTGATAGAACATTTGACTATGTTATACCCTATTTTTTTCAAGTCTTTCTGACCTGTTTTTGTGGAGATAGAAACTGGAGTGTCAAAATTCGCCCTATCCCACTTCAATGGTGAATAGTCTTTTTTTTATTCCTGGATCCAAACCGTGATTCGTGTGGGCTTGGTTGTTGAATCAGAGTCTCGCCCGGCGCCCCATGGCCTAAGGCCCCCTGGACGCACCCCCAGCCTTCAGGTGCAACCTCCCCGACGCCTGCTCTCCTCCCTGCCCAGCCATGGACCCCTCGGCATGCTGGGAAAACGCAGCTACCAGCATCACAGCCGGACGGAGGCAGAGAGGAGAGGTGCCACCGCAGTGCCAGGTGAGCCGATTTTAGGCTTCTGCCTTAAATATCACAACTGCATGTTCTGTTGCATTTGAGCATGAACTACAACCAATGTTTTACTTATGTTCCCACAGATGCCCCTGGACACATTGTTGGACCTGTTCTGGTAAGAGTGTACCACTGTAACACTCACAAAAAAGTAAAAAAAAAAAAAAAAGAAAAAGAAAGGATATGTATTAGTAAATAATAAGTTTACATACAGTGTATGTCAAATGGATATAGCTTATAATGTAATTCGATAAACAGACTTACATTGTGTTCATTTTATAAAACAGTGTGTTTTAAATAATTATTTCGTTTTCTATCTCTTTCTCTCTATGGTTATGACCAGAGATGTGTACTTGTGACTTGCGACTTGACTTGGCAATATCAGGAATGACTTGTGACTTGATTTGGACTTGACAGTTTTAGCTTGCAATGACTTACAATGACATGTCAAGTCTAATCTTTTTTTGCATTTGTATGTGAAAATATTAGACCTACTTGACAAAAATACAATTAAATGACCCCCACCCCCCTGCAAAAGGGGAACACGCACAGAAGTGTGGAGCAGTAATGAGTTTATGACCAAAAGTAGTTGTCAATATTGCACATAGAATGGGGACTTGTTGAGGACTTCTTAAGGACTTTACTTGGCTTCAATACGACTTGGATTTTACTTGATCTTAACTTGTGACTTGACTCTGACTTGATTGGAAGGACTTGAGACTTGCGACATGCAAATTAGCGGTTGGATCCCATCTCTGGCTATGACCTCCCTCATTTCCTCACTGTCCACTCTGTTTCTGTCTTCCTCTGTCTCTCAGCATAATGGGAAGAGCAGCAGTGGGTCCAGCATGCGTGCCAGCAACATGATGCTGCGGAAGCGGCGACCCAACTGGATTGACGCCCCAGATGACAGCTTCTTCCTTGTTTCCCGGGAAACCAGGTAGGTTAACTCTTTTTTAAATGTATTTTTTATTTATTTATTCATTTATTAGTTCATTTTATCCGACCTCTCACAAGTCCAAACACTGAAATGTACATGCACATGCCCCTGAGTTTGTGGGCGAAAAAGCTCAAGAAGGTCAAGGTCAAAGTGTAGCAGTTGACGGAGGCTTTGGGCCGACACACATACTGAAAGCGTTGTGAATTCTGGCTGTCAATTCAATACAATACAACAGACAGAGGAACAGAGAACAGAGAAAAAGTTCACACGTTTTGGTTAGAGTTATTTAATATCGCTACTGTTTTGACAATTGTATTATACTGACAAGGTGTACAATTTTTTTAATTTATTTTTTTAGCAGCACACTACTGATACCACAACAGAACCCACATACACAAGTTTTATAATGTGTCTGAATTTAAAGTACCTGTTGGTTCAAGGAGGTCCAAGTCAGATGTTCTCCAGCACTCCAACATTGTTAGTAAAAATTGGCCCTCTTTCTCTTCTGTGTGATGAACGCTCCACAGGTAAACTATGGGAAGACAATGTCACACATATACATAAATACATAAATACATACATACATACATAAATGCATACATACATAAATACATACATACATACATACATACATACATACATACATACATACATACATACATGCATACATACATACATACATACATACATACATACATACATACATACATACATACATACATACATACATACATACATACATACATACATACATACATACTGTACATACATACTGTACAAACATACAATAACACAGAGATGCCTCTGTTTATAGTGAAATAATATTTCTATGTGAATCGTTTTTTCATTTCATTGTATTTCCCTGTAATGCGCACATGGCATATGCGGTAGGCCCATCCGCCCTGTTATGTTACTGCACAGAGATTCTATGGATTGTTTTCAATGGATTGTTCTAGAATCCTACCTAACAGGTACCTAAGGATGATGCTCAGTCACTCTGAGCTGTGTCCACCATTGACCACCATTGTAACCTAAAAAAAAAAAGTCCTGTCCAAGGGACCTGGTTACAGACGGCGACACTCCAAGTTCAGCGGGTTATGCCAAAAGGGTGTAGTGGGCTCTTTGTTATTTTTATGTTTTTTTTCTTATGGCAGCAAGTGGGTCCCTCACAGGTCCCTGCTGCCTCCCCGTGCCCCAATGCATCATGGGTCACGCGTCGTTGTGACTACCTGTGAATGACTGGCTGCTTGTTTCATTTCAGTGCCGCAGCCGTTAGACACCTGCTCATGGTAAGTCCACACTACACATACACACACATCCACCCATACACACACAAACACACACTCACAGACAGACACACACATACACACACAAACACACACTAATCAATGCAAACACACTAACCTAGCCTACCTGTGGAGACCCGTCATTGCACCAGAGAATAATATTCCCCTGAAGTCAAGCATTGGCTTTAAAGTCCTTCATGAGTTGGGGAGCTGTCTCAATCAGATGGAAATGGAATGAGTGCTTGTCACTAGAGTTTGCTTCTCATAACCTCCCAAGATGTTCGTCTCCTGTGCAGAGTTGGAATTTGTAGCTCTTTGACGGGATCTGGACCTTGGCTCTTTATATACTGTGTGTATATATATAATCAGTGCTGAGAAGGTAACATTTCAGAAGCTGCATTTATAAGGTTTATTTTGTCTACACGACAACTGAATGTCCTCTTTCTTCTTAAGACCATCCTCGCAACTCTCTGAGACATCTGTCATCTGACATCTGCCATCTGTGTTATAATAAAATTGAAAATAAAATAATAATTATTAATATTATTATTAATAATAATAATAATAGCAATAATAATAATAATTATTATAAAAAAACTGGAAGGTATGGTGCCCCTGGTGAAAGTAATAGTCACTGAAAAGTTAACTACCATACCGGTAGTACTACACTACTATGATATATCACAGGCCTTAAGTAATGCACTACGACCTGGTCATTGCCATTCTGGTAACAGCAAGTTTATAATGCTGTGTCTTAACGGGTTTAAGGTGGATGTATTAGCCACTAATACATGCCTAACTGCCTGTTTAAGTCACTTACCTCCAGTCAATTCGCATCTCCCGTCACGTTTTGTCTGGGTTGGGTCTTCTGGGAGGAGATCACGCATGTCTCCATGACAACATGACCAATCAGCAAATGTGAGAGGGGGATGAACACATTACTTTCGCACAGATTACAGGTCACATTCAAACGTAGCGATTGGGTCCATCAGATGCCCATTTCTTCAACTGAGTGCGCTCCTCCCACAGGTAATCATCTCTCAAGTCAACCATTCCTGACCCTCTGTGCATAAGAAATTAGTCCAATGGTATGGTGCGACCAGACTACTGTACATTTCAGCCTACTTTTGTAGTTTTTGTAATTGGAGCACTGAAATATTTGCTTAGACAACGTGTATGTATGGGTATTTCATGTTTGTGTGAGCATAAGTCCATTTCCACCTTACGGCAAAAACCCCCCCAAAAAAACAGAAACAAAACAAAAAACCCAGCTAAAGCCATTCTGAAGATGTATGGCTTAAATGTTAAAGGAAATGATTAGATCCCTGGGAAATGATTGTGTGGGAAGGGAACTCAGGCAGGCAGTCTCATTCATCAGCGGTCCACAGAGATTAGCCCCCAAACCTGCCGAGGCAGCCAGGCGCGTGGGGCGCTGCCCAGTGCTCAAGGGCTCCCATGATTGATGTGTTATTGTGCCTGTACACAAGCACAATCATCTAGAATATGCAGCACAACTGACTAATGTGCGTGCAACTCGTCATGGGCTGCCACATTTTTATTTTCCTTCAACAGACAACGACCCCCCCCCCCCCCCCCCCCTTTTTTCCGAGCCGTCTGTCACGTGTGACTGGTGATGTGATGGACTCTTGTGTGTTAATTATCTGAGATCTGAATAGGGTGGGTGATTAAAAAGTCAGTCAATTGCAGCACAATGCCTACGCTTCCAACCTCATCTCTTTCTTTTTATTTTGTTCTCTTTCTCTTGCTCTCTCTCTCTCTCTCTCTCTCTCTCTCTCTCTCTCTCTCTCTCTGTCTCTCTCTCTCTCTCTCTTTCACACACACACACACACACACACACACACACACACACACACACACACACACACAAACGCACAATCATGAATCACTGAAATGGACCATTTAGAGCCCAACCAACCCGTGATTCTCATTTGTTAGTCTTACATTTTGCATGAGTTTAAGATGTGGAGACGTAGTTCATCTCTCAGATTATTACCACATTCCAGCATTTATGTGACATCTTATTTCATCAGCTCTTTGGGTGAAGAGATGCCCTCAGAAATCAGAATTGGAAATATCAATAAAACAGAAATATGCAGCACATTTCCATTCTCTATACACACGGCAGCACGTAATTGAGTTCATTATCTCAGAATGTAAACACGCATGTGCTTGTGTGTGTGTGTGTGTGTGTGTGTATGCACACAGGCACACACAAATTGATCTGAAGTGATCTTAATGTGTACAACGTCAAAGATTCTCATTTAAACCGTCTCTGACAATGTGACAAGGATATTCTACGTATGTACAGGGAAATGATTGTGCATAATGTTGTTTCAATCATAAATATATCCTCCAGTATCCATCTGTTTGGCCATACATGAAGTGATCAATGGGTCAATGGACGAGAATTCTCTATAATATCAATAGGCTGAAAACTACTTTTTCTTGGAAAAGACATTTGCTTTGTTATTTGTGACTGTCAAGTATAGCGATCCAACTTAAAACAATTCCGGCCTTTCTGTGCATGCTCATTGCAACGCGATGACACAAGAGGCAACAACGTGTGTGTGACCCAGACCCAGCACATGTGTCCTCTGTTCAATCGAAGCGCTTTCTGCAACTATTTAATTCCTATCTCTTTATTCAGAATTCAAAGCATAATGTCAATGCAGCAACAGTGATTACAAAAACATACCAAAAAAGAAAATCGCCACCGAAAACATGATCACACACTATGTTGTTGGAACACCTTTATCTTTGATTATGGTGTGCTTTTTTTGTGACACTGTTTCAGTAAGTGCCTGCAATGTCACAAAATGTATGTCCATCTAATGTTGCATTCATTTTCATCAAAACCTTGCATTAATGATGGCAGAGTCTGACTGGTACCCAAAGCCTTCTCCAGTATCAGCCTATTTGACCAGTCAAGTCAATATGTGCATTTAGATCACATTTGTCCAATTGTGAAAAAAGCAATAAAACAGCATCTCAGTGTTTGCAATTTAGGCTCGTTTAATGCAGGCTCTTGGTCAGGTTTAGGGATTAGTATAGCCTACATGGGATTACCTGTACAGGTAATACTAAAGCAATGATATACAGTAGTGCAGCAGTACCGCAAACAGAATGATAAAATCTCTTTTCAGCCATTTTGCAAACCTGCACCATAATGTTACAAGGGCCAAAATGTTCCGGTGTTTCCCACAACTTCCTAGATTTGACATATCGGTGTCAAATTTGTGAGAATATACATTGTGCGTTTTGACAGTGAATGTAATCAGTAATTCCAAAAGGATCAACAATTTCCCTTTTTCCCTTTGTTGTAGGAAAGCTCGGAGGCTGCTCACTCGCTCTCAACTCAGAAAAGCCTGTAGACAGCCGTGTGAGCAGATCCACCTGCGCAGGGTCTCCCAGGGCCCTCCCCAGGGGCCAGTGGTGGCCCCCCCACACCCCAGCTTGAGGATGCGAGGACCCATCGTCATCCACGACTGATCTGCCTCTTGGTTTGCCTGCAGTACACGCCATTTTGCCAACGCCAGCTGCGCTGCCTGGTCTTCTCCATCCTCCCACCTAGAATCCCCTCCTACAAACAGAAAAACATACACACATTCAAGGCTGTGCATGCACGCATACACACACACACACACACACACACACACACACACACACACACACACACACACACACACACACACACACACACACACACACACACACACACACACATGCACACACGCACACGTAACATACAACATTAAATCTGTGACTGCCTAGTTTCAGTACGGGCATCTGGTAGCCTGCACACCGTAGAGTCCGTTTTAAAGCATTCAATAATGCAGTCTGAAACTGCTGACCTCATTCATCGCTGATATGATATCAACCTTCTAACTAATAACTTTCCCAAACTGCTCCTGGTATGACCAGCTGTGCTTATGTCTCTTACTGGTGTAGGCAAAGAGGTAACAGCTTTAAAATCCACTTGTAAAATTAGGTGTCAAGATGATATGGTTGTGCAAAACCATGAAATGTACAGACCCCCCCCCCCCCCCCAAAAAAAGAGGCTCACCTCTGTAAAAAAAAAAGTGTGGAAGGATTGATGTGCTCTTTTTATAAAGTAACTTAAAAGGGATTTAATTCTTTTTCATCTCTTGTCTGTAAGTGCAAAAATGGCAGTACCTACTTATGTGCTTTTTTATTTTAAGAAAAGAAACTTTTCAACCAACAAGATGATGTGTGTTCAGCATGTTGACTACTATAGCAAAGAGACATTTGTTTGACTTTCTTTCACACGCCGCATCAGCATTTGATCCTGTTCTCTGGCCATGAAATGGCGAGCTACAGTTGCTAACAGGGTCCTCATTCAGCTCCTGTCTGCTTTAAGCAGCTCTGGTACAGTAACCCTTTCTATCAATTCTGTACTCCAAAGACTTTGTAAAGAAATTAACCAGGAAAGTAATGCCTTCATACAGCCTAATTGGAATTATGATTCATAATGGTGCATATGACTGCCGTCGTAAGGTATGTAAAGATTTATAATGAATAATATTGACACATTTAATGCTAAGAATACAGTCATAGGATACGTTTGAATTGTTTAGGTACTTTATGAATGCATTATGGGCCTTTATGAATGTATTTACATAGTCTTTGGATTATATGTTTCTCAGAATGTGTTCTAGCTTTTTGATAACCTCATTGCAAAGACTTCATGAAGACAGTATGGAGGGTATTTCATGTGCATGGTTTACTGGCTGACCCAGATGAGTAAACTCTAAATAAACCTCTGAGTAGCTTAGAACTACAGTAAGAGTTTAATAAAGCCATAAGACCACATAAGGCATTAGAAGATTTACCACTTAGGCCTACTCCAAGTTTAACATACCCAGCTACTGTAAGTCACCAAACCTGTTGAAATATTTCCTTCATGATGTCTTAATTGGAGAAGTGGAAATGACAGCTATTTCACCCATTCTATCTTACTGACAACACCACACTCTTTATTCTTCATAAATGTACAAAGAAACACACACACACACACACACACACACACACACACACACACACACACACACACACACACACACACACACACACACACACACACACACACACACACACACACACACACACACACACACACACACACACACACACACACACACACACACATGGAGCAACAGGTTGGTGATTTCTGGTGAAGATTTACTTGTCCCAAGAGTGAATGCTCTGGATATTCATCTGCATGTGACAGTTGTAATGATAAACTGCTTCTCATTTCTAATTTTTCATGTTTTGTTGGTTTCTCTTGTATGTCAAAGTGTTTGATGAAACATGCTAAATAAAAAAACAAACCAAACAGTTTTGTCAGTATGTCTGTGTTGGGTTCTCCTGTGTCTACAGTAGGGCTTGAGTAAATGGCTTTTGCATGCCCCTGCTAGTGATGATCTCTAATGTTGCACATGTTGTTATTGGGCTCCAAACTAGAACACACTATTCGTGTCCACTTTATTTCAAAATAATAACTTATAAGCCCAATGGTATAATATAATTGACATCAAAATCTTTCAACTCATTCGCAGTGAACAAATTATCATGTGCAGGCCCAAAATACATAACTGACTCAAAAACAATACAAACGTGCGTAAAACTGTTTTTTTTTAAATTATTATTGTCTTTAAAATATTTCCTTCACCTGAACAAATAATTAGAAACAGGTTGTGAAATAACAGAGCAAAGAAGACAAACAGGTCAAGTTTTGTTCATATTCCTAAAACTCAAAGGACATGATCCAGGTTTTTATTTTCAGATGCAGACCACCTGGAAAGTTATCGTACCATTCTCCTTGTTTGCGTAAGAGAATGACATAATGCCACTAAATAATGACACTATACAGTATATACAAACTTGATGAATAGAGTGATTGGACCATCACTGTCACTTGTCCTGTCTTGCACTTGATGTCAGTCTGTAAATGTCAGTCCTGTGTATGTCTATGTCCTTCATGGTATAGAGAGAAACGTCATTTCAATTTCCTTGTATGACCCGTGCTTATGAAGAAACTGACACTAAAAGCTGACTTGACTTGACTTGAAGTTCAGATGCAGGTCAGTTTTATGCAGCCAAAGGTAGATGATAAAATGACTAGAGTGGTGATGTTAAAAGATGTGAATATGCCGCTGAGACTGTGCACCATCAACAGACACTGCACCCAGCCAATCCATACAGTCATAGGTAAGCGGTTAGAGCGTCAGACTTGTATCCCAGTGGTTGCCGGTTTGACTCCTGACCCGCCAGGTTGGTGGAGGGAGTAATTAACCAGTGCTCTCCTCCCCCATCCTCCTCCATGACTGAGGTACCCTGAGCATGGTACCGTCTTGCCACACTGCTCCCTTGGGGCGCCATTGGGAGCTGACCCCTTGCACGAGTGAAGCATAAATGCAATTTCATTGTGTGCAGTGAACACTTGTGTGCTGTGGAGTGCTGTGTCACAATGACAATGGGAGTTGGAGTTTCCCCAGTTGGGCTTTCGCTTTCACCTTGTAAGAGGAATGGAAAAGGACAAACCAGAAAAATTAGCAATGCTGATCTTGTCTCCAAGTCTCTGTTTCAAACGTAAGGGTTCCTACTGCAGCAAAAGCACGGATTAATACAGGCTTATTCGTGCATGTAGCAGGGTATATTTAATTACAGTACATAATGTAATGCAGTAATGTGATTGTACTGACTTGTGTATTAGATTGCTCATATTTTAAGCTTTCAGTCTATTGTGATAAATTGATGCATTATACATTCATTGCATACTCTCAATGAAAAAAGGGCTTAATTTAGCTGGATTGCTCACACATTGACATTTTGTATCACTAAACATTGCCACTTAATTTTGTGCAATTTTCTGGTCCCTCTTCAAGTACAGAATAAGGCCTGTCAGTTTTTAATGTTTAAATGTTTGTGAAATGTCTGCATTAATTCTCAATGCCCAAATTAACAGTGGTGGTGTAAGAAGCACATAGTTAATGGGACGCCTATATGATACTATGTGCCAAGGGCCATTGTACTGACTGTACTTTTTGTGATAAATGGACTGAAAGAGGGTGTCACTACCACAAGTTTGTTCAGCTGATCACAGTGATGAGTAGAGTAGAGTAGAGTAGAGTAGAGTAGAGTAGAGTAGAGTAGAGTAACTTTATTGATCCCTGGGGGGAAATTAAGATGTCAAGTGTCTTACATAAATAAGTAAAGTGAGCATGAAGCAGTGCACTGATCAGGATCAGGTGAGGATTTCTCAATCGTCTCAATGTCACAGTCCAGTGAAAAATAAAAAGTGTATTGGACAGTGCACTCCCATATCCCCCCCCCCCCCCCCCCACACACACACACACACACACACACACATACCGTATACAGTCTTTTTGTGATAAGCAGAAAAGGTATGTCGAGTGGTCATGAGAACTCCGTAGTGCAGTGGTGCAGTGATTATACTACGGTAGATAGTGCATTGCAGCAATCCCTTGTAGTGAAAATTTTTAAAAACTGTATTGAAAAATGTTGGATAATTCTGTCTTTGGAAACATAGTTATAGTGTAGGCCAACATGAATACATGAACAATCTTTGTTTGGAAGTTAATTTTATATTTATATCTTGTTGATGCGGTGATGAAGAAAAACTCAAGAAAGCGTATTTAATTTGTGTTTTACGCATTGAATGTATCGATTACGCACGGCTAGTATGGGGAGGGCGACTAATCGAAGAGCCAGCGCAGGGAGGGTGTTGCTCACTGACATCATTAGTGATACTAGAGCAGTCTAATCAGTCAACAACGGGTCTGTCTGAGTGGGCTCTCCTCTCCCTAACAGCATGCGCACTCCACCGTTCAAGCCTTGCCGGAGGAGGAGTGGATAGCGCGGCGTTGTGTCTTTTTTAATGGAAACCCATTTTATAACACATCAACTATTCTAACACAACAGGCATGGCTGAGCATGTGTATTTTAAGATGCTAAGTGCTTTACAGTTTTTCTTTGTTTCTGACTCGGTTCATGACAATACCTCATGATGAAGTTCGGAAAGAATATCTGTATTTTAAACGTCGGCGGTACTAAGTATGCGTTCTCTAGGGAAATCATAAAAAATTTCCCCCTTCGAAGAGTAAGCAGACTGCACAACTGCTCGTCCGAAAAAGAGGTCCTGGAGGTGTGTGACGATTATGACCGCGAGCGCAATGAGTTTTTCTTCGATAGACACGCGGAGGCTTTCGTGTTCATCATGCTGTACGTGCGTTCGGGGAGGCTGAGGTTCGCTCCGCAAATGTGCGAGCTCTCGTTCTACAACGAAATGATTTACTGGGGTCTGGAGAGTTCACACCTCGAGTTTTGTTGTCAGCGGCGACTCGACGACAGGATGTCCGATACGTTTACTTACTTTTGCGAGGAGGACGTCAAGCCGGAGGAAGAGTGCAGGGAAGAGAGGACGAACACTCCCGTCCCCAGTAAATGGAACATTACATGGGTAGAAAACCTGAGGAGGATTTTTGAGGAGCCGGCATCTTCTGTCGTGGCACAAATCTTTGCTGCCCTCTCTGTAATCTTTGTGATCATATCCATGGTTATTCTTTGTGCCAGTACTTTGCCTGACTGGGAAACAGCCAAACATAGAAAGATGGAGGAGCACAGGTAAGTTTAATACTTGCAGTAAGGCTACCATGTTAGACTAATTTGACATTTAAATCACAAGGTTGATTCATCTACTGTATGTAGTTTACAGTTGGCTGCATACTGTAGGTTGGTGGGAGAAGCACATATTCATTTAGAAAAGGAGATGAATACACCTTGGTTCATTTTTCTTGGTTCATTTTTCTCCCAATACAGTCTTTTCACACCCTACCCAACAGAATTTCATCTAGATGGAGAAGAATGCAGTGGTAGCAGGGAGTGTGAAATCTTCAAAATGGCCTGAGCTGGATGGTTATTAAGGCACACGCAAGCAGGGGTGGGAAAGGAGACCTATGTGTGTCCAGTTGTGAACTTTATTTGTTTTTGTGTTACATGGTAGAGAGAGACATGGGATATGGACTGGTCTCTAAGAACCCCCCCACCCAAAAAAAAAACCCCAAAACAATAGGCTGTCCCTCAACAACGAGCCCAACAAACTCAAGTGCAGTATAGTGTAACCTGAGATAAGATAATTGCTGGGGCCAACCGGGTTACATGATTGTATGATGATAATGTCAAAGCAGGAAGAGGTGAAGTCTGAGGTCCTGTGTATACGTTTGTTGGTTGTAAATGTGTTATGGTTGTGTCAAAGCACATTATGCCAAGCGAAGTTATGGGCCTTTTTCTTTTATAATTCAACTGATGGTAAAATATGTTACTCTCAGACTATCTATCTCTCTGTCTGGTTGTCCATCTGAAAAGAAAAATGCCCTTAAACTGCGTATCTTGTCAGTAAGAGACTTAACGCTTACGAACATAAAATTCGACAAATTGAGACTAATTGTATGGTAAACCATCTTAATTAAGCTTTATGTGCAGGGAAGCCGACAGGTTGGGACAAAGGGGTCAGTTGTCCCGGGCCCAGGGAGACGGGGGATGACTTTGTCCTGGGCCTATAGCAAGAGATGTCAGCGGCCTGCCCATGCTTAATTTCATTTTGTATAGACATTCTCATTTCTATTGACAGGCATACTGATCAGTTTGTGATGCATGATGTAATGTGTAATGGATGGTGCGATCCATTTTCTCTTTGCAGAAAAATACTGTTCCTTATGCCATACTATCCCATTCTATGAGTCTGCCAGGACCATAACTTTGCTGAATAATGTACAGCTTCAAGGCCTACAATGTTGTGGTGCTTGTTAAATTTATGATGATCAATGTCCTTTCCCACAACGACATTCATTTTATGATCACAACCAAACAATAATCAACAATAGCAAAAGCCATTTTCAGTCTTCTTGGGCCCCCTTACATCTTTCATTTTCCATGCAATGGCATAAGCCTCTTGACTACGATTTTGACATAAGGTAATCAGCTACCACACTTTCAGGTATTAGCCAGTGATATGGGAAATAGTTTTGGCATTCTCCTATGACTGTATAGAGAGACTGGGGAAGAGAAATATTGAATGTGGTGGGCTTTAGGCTTTGGGTAATACTGCAATATGTCACATGAAATTAGATGGGACTTTTCAACAGGCTCTACTGAGGCTCGTCTGACCACATGTCAATATGTTATTAGATTGCAATCAGGGCTCTACATTAACACCAGCCAAACGGCTAAACATCTAGCCATTTTGGATGGTGATATAAAAAGTTAATTTAGAGCCATTTATGTAGTGTTCAGTGTTTCCCATACATTGAGGAAACTATGGCGGCCCGCCATAGTTTAAATTTGGCCGCCATAGTTTCCGAAAATGTAAAAAAAAAAAAAAAAAATTTTTTTTTTTTTTTTTTTTTTTTTTTTTTTTTTTTTTTTTACGATTTCCGTTTTTGTTAATGAATTACGATTTCCTTCGCCCATTGGATGCTTCTTCTTATGCACATTGGGCTAGTCCAATGAAACACTTCGGTTCTCTAAGGCCCGCCCCTCCCTATAGACCCCCACTTGACAAATCTAATCATCACCTCAATAGTAGTTGACGACCACCTGGCTTAAAACTCTGGTGGACGATAGGACGCAAAATTGAGAAAGAAGAGTGGCTACATGACAAGCGCAAAAGATAACGCATACCCTAAATTGGACGCGGCAAATGTGCTAAAATCACTGACAAGTTGTTTAAAACTAAAAACATAAGGTCGTGCTAATGTGGTTCGGCCCGTCGGAGGTGGGGATTGAGGAACCACTGCTGGACGGCTCGATAGGTTGGGACACTGGGGCCGCGAGCGGACAGGTGGTGCTGGATAATGAAGAGGAGGAGGAGGTGGTGTAGGTGTAGGAGAGGGTTCGAGCAGGGGAAGAAAAGATGAGGAGACGGGAGACGAGACGTGACTCAGGGATATTGAGGTTAGTCTTCACCCCAGCACACCCTCTAGCTAATGCAGTGTAGCCAAGTTTGGTTACCTCTATTACCCATAGGCCTACCGTCTGGTGATAACTATGCACTGCTTGTTTCGTTTCTCTTGCCTGGGACCAAGTTGTCATCCTGACTTCATCAAATCACTCGCAAACATGTACTCATTTTGATGCCTTTCCCTGCCCTTCTCTTGTAATGGTGTAATGCCAGCATAGAAATCTTTCATTTGTCTTGTCACAAGGCCGTGATGTGTGCTGTGCTGTGTAGTTATGCGTCGTGCCCTGTCCTCTAGATCTAGCTGGCTTCGGCGTTTTTCCGCATGAAACTTAAGTTGTCGTCCCTCTTCACTCGCTCAAATCAGTAACAAATATTTAGATTTATTTTCATGAACTTCTTGTAGCCATTTCTTTTAATGTGTCGGCTGTCACACCACCACGGACGACATGTGTACTGTGTCTTGTAATAGCATGTTAATTACGTCGCAATGGCGCATCCCGCCCTTTCCCAAACCCTACAATATCTTTTTTTTTTTTTTTTTTTTTTACTATTCTGCTTGTCGCAGTTTTGTGCAACTACGATTTTATACAAAATGCATTTTTGTATTTTTCCCCTAATGTCATCATGATCAAGACATCTGAGTATTATCTGCCTCTTAGATGGATAAGTAAGACGCCGACCAGCCGTTCCCATTGTTTAGGGAATCGCTACACGCGCTCACATGACCTGTTGTGAACACTTTAGCTATTTGTGTTGTTGTTGGCATTGCAGTGTGTAAGCTATGTTGGAAGTCTAAGCGATACGACTTGGTTTTGCTGTGTGGTGAAAAAAATGGCGAGTTTCCGAAAACCCCCACTTGTCAGACGTTGACAATCCGAGCCTCTTTTGATGAGTCTCAAGCGGCATTACAGTCCATGCCTAGATAACAACTTTTTGGTTTTGGGGCGCGTTGGTAAAGGGGGGCGTGTTGTTAACATGCCATTTAGTAAGCAGGCTCACTGACTGTATGAACTGGAGCAATTTGACATTCAACCAAGGCAATTATTATTTTTACGAGATTTTATTATCATTATTAGATTTGGTGTATTATATTGCTTATATATTGCTTTGAAAGCCCACCTGGGACCCTTTTTGTCTGTGCGTTAACAATTTCACAGTGCTCTTAAATTCTTACCTTTGCTCCTATTTTGTTTTATTATTTTTTTCATTACATAGACCCCTGCATGAAGGGACGAAATGAAAACTGTGTTGTAAACACAAATGATTCACTGTACTGCATTTTTAATTTTTTTATGTACTACTATTATACATGTCATGGGTGTAAAAATCTTATGTAGCCTTATTTCTCAAAATATAAATGGCTGAAATGTAGGCCTATAGTTTCTCCATGCGCCAATGTCATACTGTACTACTCATTGTTTTGCCGTTTTGCATTTACGCTGCGTAAAATACATCCCCCCCCCCCCCCCCCCAAAAGGCCCGCGTGAAAAGACCCCCCCCCCCGGGAAAAAAAATCCCGGCTGCCCCCATAGTTTCCGAAATTTCTGTGGGAAACACTGAGTGTTATACAACCTTTAATCAAAGTCACATACAAGGGGTGGACTTTGTTTATTGACTAAATGACATACAAAGCAGTAAAAGTGAAATGGGTCAAAGTCATTTAGGCATCAGTTTGTTAACATGCAAAATCCTTTAACAAGCTTCTGGCAACAGCAATTTGTGAATGAATTGGTTTATTGGAGTAATTTCGTATTTACAACCATCAGCAAAACCTCAGGCATAGTATAGGCTACACCACAAAGACAGGCCATGGGCAATTGAGATTTTTTTCTAGAAAGTTCACTTTTTTGTTTTACAAATTCTGAGAATGAGATGTGAAATTCACCAACATATCTACGAAAAAACTGTAATGTTGTATTCATGTGAATGGAGAGCAAATCAATTTACAAAGTCCACCAACTCTTCATTTATTGTCTGTGACGTTGACATGAATGTCGCCTCTGCAGCAATATTAATGTATTGCAACTTAAGTCATTAAATCATTAACATTACCAAGCACACATTTAACAAGCTTAACTGATAATAACTTACCAGTAATGATGACACTAAACAAATAGGGCTAACTGAGGCATGATTACAGTTGTTAGCTTTGTAATAGCCTACACATAAGTGATTAACACATCACATGCAGCAATTTCTCTTATGCCACGCAGTATTCTAGCCTATATATAGACAAATGGATTAAAGCTCTCTTATGGTGTGGCGATGTCTGACATGAGACTAATGTATGATGAATGCCTTCCCTGTCTGGCTATTGTCTGCATCCACAGCATGTTCTCATTTGCTAAATTAGCTTGCGCCTGCTGCCACCCGGTCGAACAGATTCCATCTATTTACACTCCTGTGTTTGTGGATTACATTGTCAGGGAGAGTAAATCAGCTGGCAAAATAAATTAAAGCCCCCTACAATTCCACATTAAAGTCCCGTCATGGACTTTCTTATGGGCATAATTGATGGACGGCAATAAGAGGGCCTTCTCTCTCACTTAAGCAATCCTTTATATATAGTGCATATAAAAATTTACCTTTTTGCCAATACTCTGTTGCACCTGTGTAATGCTGCTCACACACTTTTCTTGGCATTTACCTCACAAGAAGCACCTTTAACGCTAAATGTATAGGTGTTTAATGCAAAGACATGAAGGGGAAGTAATCATAAAACACCCCTAATGTGTCACCAAAGTTGAGGAAAACTATGAAGAGTATTTGTAATTTACATGTATACTATCATCATGATGTGCCTCCAGAGCACAACAGTAACCCCATCACCTATCCCTTAGGTATACTGCCCTACAAAGGCAAAGTGCAGTAACTACGCCAACACTGAGAAACTGAGAAAAAGACCTTCAAAGTATTGGTATTAGGTTGGATATTGTTGTTACTGCAAAATTGACAAAATTGGACAAAAATGGACACATTTGGACCATCAAGCTTTGTCATAAGATAAAGTTGTATCTTAAGTTGTAATGAAGACAATTTTTCAGTCTAAGAATTGAATATTGAAAAAAAATGTAGTTACTGCACTTTGTGTTGGTAGGGCAGTATACTGTAATGCAACATGTTGTTGTTACACACTTTACTGACCCTTTAATCCCCCTCTCTTGCGGCCTGTGATGTCTTATGTGCTGTGATGCTGACCAGGGGTGTCATTCAGGGGGGTGAAGTGTGACTGAGTCACCAGGGCCCCATAGACAGTCCCATTTATGAAGAGATATATGGCTGGAATGGTCCATTGGGGCTGATTGTACATAGGGCCTGAAATGTGCTGCTACGCCCCCGATGGTGACCTCCCCCATCTGCTCTTCTCCTCCTCTTCTACACCACCCCAAATCTCCCCAGGGTAATCGAGGCTGTCTGTATCAGCTGGTTCACCGCAGAGTGCGTCATGCGATTCCTCCTCTCCCGAGACAAGTGTCAGTTCGTCCGCCAGCCACTGAACGTCATCGACATGCTGGCCATCAGCCCCTACTACGTGCTGCTGGTTGCCACGGCGCTGGTCGGCGAGAGCCTGGAGCTGCAGCGGGCCGGCATCCTGCTGTGCATGCTGCGCATGACGCGTGTCTTCTGGCTGGTCAAACTGGCGCGCCACTTTGACGGCCTGCAGACGCTGGGCCGGACGCTGCGACACTGCCGGCGCGAGCTGGTCATGCTGCTGGTCTTCATGTGCGTCGCCATGGCGATCTTCAGCGCCCTGGCCCAGCTGCTGGAGCACGGCCTGGACCTGCAGCCCAGCGCTGCCCTACAAAGCAAAAAGGCAGTAACTGCATTGTTGTGGAAATGATGTTACTATGACTTTAATGACATATATATCAAAGTTTACATTTAAATAAAATGATTCATCTGCATAAAAGGTGGTAATATAAAGTAACAAAACTGCTGCATGTCAATAATCTCCCCAAAACTACTTAGACTAGATTGCAGTATCATTTTAAAGTCAGTTTACTCAGTTTGGAGCTCTGCGCAGTTACTGCCTTTTTGCTTTGTAGGGCAGAGCAGGTATGTCATGTGACTATTCTTCTTCTTCTTCTTCTTCTTCTTCTTCTTCTCCTTCCTCTTCTTCTTCTTCTTCTTCTTCTTCTTCTTCTTCTTCCTCTTCTTCATGCACCTATTCATTACTGAGGGTGTAAATCACAGCCTCCATGATGATATGATTCAATATCGATTTCTTAAGGCAGCGATTGATTATGCCCCACGATATGATATGAGTCGATTTTTATTTCAATTACTCACTTACAATTACTTGTATTATTTTGCACAAATAACAGGGTTTAGGCAGGGGCCAGCGATTCCATTATTTTCGATATTTAAGAATGCCCCACAATACGATACGAGTCAATCCTTGGCCGTAGGTTCAATGAATCGATACGTATCGATTATTATTTACACCCCTGTTATTTACACCCAGCCCTAAATAATCGTATATTTGTTACTCATCATCTGTTGTTCTCTTTACTGAGGCATATGGCCCCTATGGCCCTTAACCCTCCCCTTCTCTTTCCTCAATTCCTTAGTACCATCTCCTTTTTTGGGAAGCGACCTTGGGTTCCATGAAAATCGCTTTATAAAATCAAGTTATTGTTATTTATTATTATTATTGTAAACAGCAACCTGATTTTATATATCAGTATTTACTGAGGATTATTGTACAGCAGTACCAGAGAGAGTAGAGAGAGAGAGGTTCCATTGGCCCATTGTTTCCGGGTTCTATCACTGCAAGGAGGAGGGGGGGAAATCCCCCTTTAGGCAGACCTAAAGACTGTTCTATTCAATGCTAGGAGAATTATGACACGCCCCTTTAGGCAGACCGGAACCTGGTCATGTTAGGTGCCCATAGCAACCTATTACATTGGCATATCTCTATATACTTAAAGAATCTCTGGCAGTACCTTAGCTACTTGCCTTACTTTACTTGTCTTATTTACCATACTTTACTTCTTTGCATCTGTGGGCTATTCCCAAACTACATGTGTAGCCTACAGTGACAAATAGAGAAGTTTCTGCTTCTTCTAACAGCCAGGACTACAACAGCATCCCCGCCGCCAGCTGGTGGGTCATCATCTCCATGACGACAGTGGGCTACGGAGACATGTACCCCATCACGGTGCCGGGCCGGGTGCTGGGCGGGGTGTGCGTGGTGAGCGGCATCGTGCTGCTCTCGCTGCCCATCAGCTTCATCTACCACAGCTTCCTGCAGTGCTACCACCAGCAGCGCTTCCGCCAGTCCACCACCTCGTCTCGGCAGTCACAGAGCCTCTCTACTGTTCAATGAGCTGAGCTGACCTGACCGGAGGCAGTTGCATGGATGCACAAAGAAAGGACTCGCAAGTGCAGATGAAAGCGAAAGTCACAGTAGCATCTTCAGTTGTGGGAGGTAGTCTTCTGTTTTATTCAAGTGCCAAGACTAACGTTTCAACGTTGCCACGTCTTCTTCAGACTCCAGAGTTCAGAGTGGACTGAAGAAGAGGAAGAATAGCCTTTTTTGTCATGCCAGCATGAAAATTGCCTTGGGTCTCACAGAGTAAAAACAGAATATAAACACAAATAGACACAAATACACAATTACACGTACAAATCGCTGCAGACGTGACAATGTGAAAATGGCACTTACCCAATAAAACAGAAAACTACTTTCAACATCTGAAGATGTTCTGGTGCTGTCTACAGTTCAAACACTTTTTGCGCAGCCAGCTCAAAATTCTTGTATGTGTCTTTGGTGACGGCAGCTTCCTGCAATTGCAATCCTGGTGATAACTACATAGCAGCACTACAGTCCTCCTTGTGCCAGTCACAGAACCTCAGTCTCTACTGAGCTGGGACAGTCTGCTGTTGTTAAGCTGTCACCTGGATCACATCTCAGACATTTTCTGAAGCCTTCTTTTTTTGTGTTTCACAGAATCTACATTTGTTTCGTCATGTCTACAGTGTAGTCAGTCAGTGTATTGTAATGCTTGCAGCAAGGCCACTTCAACATCAAAACCAGTTTCTTTGTGTTTTTCCATCCCTTCTGTTATCAACAAGCTTTGTTACGGAGTAAATCTACAGCATTGTACATCCGTGTTACGTCATTGTTGAACATAAACAGCTTTTTCAGACATAAATGGTATTATTTAGTCTATAGTGGGAAAAACAACAGTTAGGCCTATTGGCAGTCTAACTGGCAGTATAATTCATATAATTGACCTGACATTTCAAATTGAACAGACAGTCATGCATGACTCTAATTGGATTTGGGAGTCACAGATAGCCCATAAAAATAACACCTTTTGCATTTCCAAACAGTTTTACTGTAGGTTTTCAAGTTTGTAGGTTGAGCTCCCAAGGGCACACATCTGACAGTGCAGTGTAGCTGCTCTATGAGAGGACACTGGAAACTTGATGCAGATGGCCAGACCGTCCTCATGGAACTGTGCTAATCCGCACAGCTTAAGTCAGCCCACGAGAGCAGAGGCTTGGCTGCGCATCCTCCATGCTCACGGCTCCTGGTTCCCATGGTGAGGCCTCTTCAGTGTGTTTGATCGGCATCTTGGAACAGTCTGGTGCAGTGAGGGCTCCAAATGTGAGGGAGGAAGAGAGTGAGTGAGGGCGAGAGAGCTGAGAGTGAGTGAGGGCGAGAGAGCTGAGAGTCTGGCAGGCAAGTGTGCTGTTATATCTCACGATGCTCATATGAAAAACAGTGAGGAAAGAAATGGTCTGCGGCCTTCAACACAGTGCAGCATATCTCTGCCCTTGTACTCTATTTGCAGGCTACTGTACAATGTTATTGAAGTAGTGTGATCAGCAAAATGGAGATGGAAACCATTTAAATATATAGGCCTATAAAGATATAGGTTTTGGGGGGATAGTCACCAGAAAACAGGCAGATCTTGTCCCCCTACACCAGGGGTCAGGAACCTGACCCCTGTCCTACACTAACAGTCAAATTGAATTAGGTGTTTTGGGAAGAATAATGGTAAAAAAAAAAAACGGCTTTCCCATTTTACTCAATGTTTTATGCATTACAATCGCTCCTTGTAGCATAAATCCTATGAGTCACTGCTTTGCATCTACAATTTACTCTTTATATAGCTGCATTTCGTAAACTGTGTGGAAAAAAGATTTCCATAATCCACCCAGGCAGTCTCGTGAAACACAAGCGTGTGTCTTGAATGGTGTGAATCCGTTTGATTCACACTACACCCACATACTGGTAGGAGGACCACCACTCTACCTCATCACATCATATTCTCTATGTGCTAAAAGTCAGACATCTCAATGCAATGCAGTCAGAGGCATAGTGTTTGTTCTAGTGTCTACCTGGCATGCTTTCATGAAGGGACTGGCTTGGCACAGTAGAACTAATGATGCATATATATATATATATATATATATATATATATATATATGTCTATCTACACTGTTGTTCACAACAATATCTCAGAGCTGTACAAAGTATTAGTAGAATTACTCTTATGGCACGAATAGACCAGACGCGACTTGAGTGATTCCAGCGATCGAACTAATTGACTTTGTGTTGAGTCGTTGGCGACAGAAGAGACACTAGCGATTTGGGTGACTAGAGGCGATTGGAGCGACTTGAGCGACAGTTTGAAGTTGGACTTCAGCAAATATTATGCAAACGACCTATAATGCGGTTCGGCAACAGCCACCACAGCAAATGGGAATGTCGGAATGCTTGCATTCTGCTTTTAACAGACATACTCTGTCACTTCTGTCGCACGTATCACTCTTGCTGCACAGTCCAGCGATTCTCTGTCGCTTAATCTTGTCGCCGCTGTTGTGTTCATCCGGTTACAGATGTAATTACAACACTAGTAGCACAATACTACATAGTTGAAACCTTGTAATATCATACTACCAGTGTGTGTAATTGCATCTGTAAGAGTACTTCTACTTTATTCAGCTCTGCAATATCGGCACTGTTGTTGACAATTAAACATGGTTTCCATGTTAATGCATTGTAAATTGATTGCCTGCTTGCCAATGCGACTTTGCTCATGTGGATGTCGATATGCTTGGAGTAGGCTATTTAGCAAAACATGTTCCTGAAGTCAGTCATTTCGATGTTATTGTTGCATCACAGGTAACATTTTCAGTGCCATTGAATTGTATGTGTGTAAGAATACATGTAATTTGCCTTACAGCTTACATTTTGCGAATGCAAGTGTAGTATCAATAAAAACAGTATTGATGGTGGGTGGCTGTTTGGATGGATTTGAATGGACCTTCAATGGAGGACACTGCCTTTATTGCATAGCTAGCCAGCTAGTGCACAGTAAAAACCATAAGGTTCTTCAAAGAACCCTCGGCTGGTTTGTGGGGAAACCCAATGGTTCTATGAAGAACCTAAAATTTCTTCACAGTGGCAATTGAATGGTTCCTCAAAGAGCTTTAGGGGTTCTTCCGTTTGCTGCTCTGGGGGAGCCTCTAAAGAAGTGTTTCTCAACGGAGGCTCTACAGCCCCCCAGGGTGCGTTGGGGATCCCTAGTGGGGCGTTGAGACAGGTACAGCTGAGAGAGGATGGTGGTTAGGAGCCATTGGGGTGCATTAGTATATTTTATTACTAAGGGGGGTGTTGGCAGGATTATGATGACACCCCCTGGGGGCATTCATTTAAAAAAAGGTTGAGAACTTCTGCTAAAGGTTCTTTGAAGAACCCTTCAAAAAACTGTGGGGCTCTCCCAAGCTCCCAAGCTTTAGGGCAGGGGTGTCAAACATAGGGTCCGCAGGATGGTTTAGTATGGCCAACTAACTTAGTAGGCCTACGGTGTAAATGGAAAAAAGTGTAACCAAACCAAATACTCAACTGAAACAGTAGGGGAAAAAGGGAACATGGACACAAGAAATCGGGAAAAAAACAAAGCAGCACGTTCGCAACATTGGACAGTTCACAGAGAAAATGGGAGAGAGTAGAAGAGTGCTCCTCAAGATGATGGACAATCAATAGCCTACAACTCCGCTATAAAGCAGACATTTACAATATTTCGCAACAATGCTATTGGTCTGGCCCACTTCAGACCAAATTCCAACTGAATGAAAATAAGAAGTTCCCACACAGTGGCAACCGAGGGTTCTTCGTAGTGGTGTGGATTGGCACTGCCCTCACAATCCGATTCGGGAGGTAGCGATTCGATTCGATTCGATTCTATGTGACCCGACCCGATTCAATTCTACAATGCATTGCAATGATTAATCAGTCATGATGAGGCAATACAAGTAGTCAGATACTGAACAACAATTTATTGGCTGTGTTCTGTATCAGTCTGTATCAGTCTTGCAATGTTTTGAAGTGCTTTTATTTAATTTAACATTCATTTGCTCCCGAAATATCCATGGAAGTAATTGAAACTTAGGCCTACAAAAAATGCCGGATAGATTCTGGAAATTGCCGGATCAATTCTGGATCGTCCATGCCCCGCATTGGATTGCATCACCGAATCGATCATTGTTGACACCACTAGTTCTTCGAGGAACCTTTTAATTCTTACCATGTGGTCATTAAATGGAAACAGAAAAAATAACCTATCATTTCAGTTTCTGCGGTAAGTCTATAACCCCTAACGGCAGAAAAGAGAAAGTAGGCCTATTGTATTTCTTTTGTATGGTTTTGTGGGTGCATGTACATTCAATGACACAGTTGGTCCTCACAAGTGAGTTAATGTCTTCCGAACAGCTGTGGTGCTAGGTACTCTTCACCTCAGGAATTCATAGATCTAAAAATTGAATTAACGTTCCCCCCTATCTATCAGGGCTTGTCATGAAAGCGAGAGTCCCTTGGCTTTGAAAATATCATAAACCCCAAATCAGTCAATAGACAATGTGATCACTCAGCCTACCACTTGGTAGGCCAATAGCAAACCCTTGAATATACGGCAGGCCTATGCCTGTCAGGAAAAGTGCATCCTGCATGGTTTGAATGAATGAATGGACCTTTTATTGCCCTTATGATTTACATTATGCACCAATAAGGAAAATATAGGCCTAAAAATGCTGAAATTATTTTGTTTAAGTGAAGTTAAGTGAAGTGAATTATTGTGACTTGTCCGCTTGGTTGTGTTTGGAATTTAATTTATATTAGGCCTAGGTCTTACTAGCTATACTTTTTTTTTATTAGCTATACTGCAACCCCGAGTGAGCTACTGTTTGATATAACAGGGCAAGTTGCAGTGAATATAGGGTAGGACTATGCCACTTTTGCTTGTTCAGTGCAATATGGCACCTTTAGTCTACGTCGCTTTATAATTTTCCAAAACCCGCTCAACTATTGGAAATGTATTCACAGTTTACTTCCCACATAGCCTAAAGGGAATGAAATAGGAAAGACAGCTACTGTGAAAAAAATGCCTAGGCTACTGGGCATTTAACTGTCACGTGTGAGTTTTACTTGTTTCAGAGCTAAGGAAGGCCCTATAGCCTACTGTATTTCATAACATTTTAAAAATGTGGTCGGCCTACGTGTGTTAAAATGTTTTTAAAAGGCGACATCCACCGCGGCAAGTAGGGGAGGACGGTGGTGGTGGTGCCTGCAAACGGCTGCCCTTCTCGGTCAGCAAAGGCAGGCAACACAACAGGTAACGCTGTATTCAACAGCCTCGTATGGGCTGTAAAGAAAACAGTAGCATACGACCGCTTTATTAGAAGTAGCCTACTTAACTTAGCAGTATTTAAACACCGCGTTTCCACACAACGGCCATGACCTGACTTTTGCTCAATTGGGAAACACGCTCCAGTGGCGCAATCGGTTAGCGCGCGGTACTTATATGACAGTACGTCGCAGAGCAATGCCGAGGTTGTGAGTTCGAGCCTCACCTGGAGCAGAGTTTTTCACTGGACCCTGTGGCGAAGAAGTTCCCTGAGGCAAATTCAACATGCTGTAGTAGGTAGGCTTATGGGCACCAATAGCTTACCGCCAAGTGCGGATTCCAAACTGCAGTGAAACATAATATCAACACACCGACGTTCTGTAAAAGGGTATCGCCAAATCAATAGAAGTAAGTTACAATTGGGAATAGCCGAGCGGCGCAGAGAGAGGGAGACACCTTGTAAAGTAGGCCTAATGACACAAATCGCACATTGCTACATTTTTGACCCCCACCCCATAGACCTGCGTTCTTCTTTGGTTGTTCATTTGTTTAGGTTTGTTTGATTAACCCTCTGCCGAAAACATGTTCTAGGCCTATACTAGGCCTATATTTTGTTGATCAATGACGAGTGTGGGCCTATATGATTAATGTGAACACTGATTGAAAATCACTTGGGTTATTTATTGTATTTTTTGCAGTAGGCTTTTTGAGCCATGCCTGCGCCCTACAGTAGGTGGCAGCAGTGACCACTTTGTTCTTATTTGGGGAGAGGAGCCCTATTGCTGTCATATTCTATGAACTATAGGAGATATATTGACCTGAGAAACACCTGCGTCTATGGCTAGTGGCTAGGGCTCTAAATGAACTTTTTTCACCATCAGACAAAATGACTAGTTGCCTAGATGTTAAACTTACCGGTCAAACGCATACTCACCATTGTGTAAAAATGGCTGATAAGTTTTCTTTTCCACCAGCCAAACTGAATTTTCACCAGCTTTGGCTGGTTGACTGGTGTTAATGCCCTGCTCTACATCAGGTAATGCTGGAATGTGTAGGGCCTAGACCTATTGCATCAGTGAAATGCACTGCAGTAGTTTAAGCTAAATAGAACGTCATAGAGAATCACTAACAAATGACAAAGTACACTGAAGTAAAATAAACTGATCCAGTGAAACGTTTAATATGGTTATAGATTCTTTGATTGGCTACTTCGAGCCAGGAACACTCCAAAAATAACTTCCCTAAAACATTACACAGAATTACCAGCAGGAGTCAGTATGAGGCCTATGTTTGGTTTTTTTGCACCAAAAAATAAATTAAAAAAATCAGAGGTCATGATTTGTTTAAATTAACTAAATTATTACCAAACCAAATAATATTAGCCTAATGCAATTGTGTCAGTAAAATTATATTAATTAAAGATTTTGTTTAGGTTACCAGATGACATGTTTAGGTCCAACAGCCTGCTCTGCACAGACTTCACCCGTCTTATTGGCTAGGGCAGTGGTTTTCAAAGTGGGGGGTGGGGGGACCCCTGGGGGACCGCGGAGGGGTGCAAGGGGGGTCATGGCAGGTTGGCAGGAAAAACAAAATAAATAATTGAATAAATTGAATAACTAAGTAGGACTATGCCAAAATAAGATAAACAATATTCCCTGCAAGAGTATAATCTACTGCACCTCTGAATTACTACTACTACTACTATTACTACTAGGCCATATTATTACTATTTTATACATCCCTGTGGGGCACTGAGTCACAGACATAGATTATGGTTGTGAAAGGTGTGCACAGTAAAAAAAAATAGTATTGCATGACCCATGCAAGGGGACCTTGGCTGGAATCTATCAGTATAATGGGGGGGCTTGTGGTAAAGTTTGGGAATCCCTGGGCTAGACCAACAAAATAAGCGTAATTCTTTAATCATGTGTCTCAGAGGGGAAATGGCAATGCATGCAAATAACGACAGCCTAGCTTCTAGTGTAGGTATTTTCACAGAGGTAAGGAGCATAATCTCACAGACCTATAAACCAAACAACAGAAAGAACATAAAAGTTTGATGCTACCCCATTAGCCCTACCGTTGACAGGTTTAATGCACGAGGCGTAAGTAGCCTCAGAGCTAAGGCGAGCAAAATGTTCACGGGCAGTGGAAGTGAAAAGCTGTCTCATGGTTGATTGGCCCTCACTGCAATTATGCTCACGCAACCTGGCAGGGCGAACTCTGACCTCCGCCTGGGTCTAAAACGCAGTGACACGGCGACGCAGTCAGGCCGAACAGAGCTGACTGGTGGGGGGCCCAGAGTGAGCCAGGACCCGTGCTTGACCACAATCGCATTAGGGGCGAGTCACCAGTAAATAATTCAAACAGTCGAAACAATGCAAACACGTTATTATTACTACAGCAGCATGTGTTAAATATTCATAACACAGAGAGAAGGCGGGGAATGGGGGCAAGATGACTATATCTGGTCGGAAGCTCACTGCATAGGCCTTGTTGTCACCTGTGCAGTCGTCTGATTGGCTTATATAAATACTTGAACACACGCACAGAAGAAAAGCCTTGCATAGAGAACACGCAAAAGATGTGACCTAAAATTCCTCAGCATCTTCTATTATTATTATTATTATTATTATTATTATTATTATTATTATTATTATTATTATTACATTTTATTGTTTGAGCTCATTTTCTGTTGGTGATGTGATTGCATAGGCCTAATTTGTGTCGTTATCATTATTATTATGATGTGATGTGTTGATCATCAGGCCAATCACTGACATATCAGACTACCTATGGTCACCTAGAAATCAGAACTAAAATCCTAATATTGTGAATAAAGAAGTTTCAGGACCCAACATTTTTTGCTCAGGCATTACTCTGCACAAAGGACTGATTACTCCACGGCCCTACCAGGCCCAGCCTCAGGGGCCCAAGAATCAAGGGGGTCCAAGCCTCTGGGCAACAACAACAACAAAAACACCAACAAAAAAACACATGCATCTTCTAACATCTTTGCTTTCTTGCTGTTCCATCCATCCAATCCATCCATGAGTCTACATAAAAAAACATATAGGCTATTATTTGAGGCGTTCAAGTGGCATCACCAATATCAGAAAAGTAATCGTCTCATGTGTCATATGTGAAATCTATGTCAGCTTCTTTGTTCATAACTCTTGTATTTGTTTTAATATCACGTCTTACAGCAAAGTCATGTCGGCCTACTGATTAACTGAAGATGAGCAGCTCCATCTTATCGCTTATAACACTCTGTACACAGAGGCAGTCATTAAGACGCACTAATTCTCCAGAAAATCCCAAACAATCCCACTGCCACTTGGCTGTTGCCCTCCTTTTGTTTTTTGATGAATTTATCTTACCCTACTGCTTGCATCCAGTGTTGCCAGATTGGGCTGTTTCCCACCCAGTTGGGCTGCTTATAAGCATTTCAATCCTATAGGATGGCCGTGTGCGGGTAAAAATGGCATTTATCAGAAAAACCTGCCCAATTTTTGCCATAGAAATCAATAGAATTGGGCGGGATTTTGTGCTTCTAGGCGGGTTTTGAGCATTTTTTGGGCTGGAAATCATCAGCCTCATCTGGCAACCCTGCTTGCATCCTCTCACACACACGCACACACTGTGGCTGTCCCATTCCCTTTCTATTCTTCTTTGCTTTGTTTTTGCTATATTCTCCTATGAGTAATTATGCTGCCTTTGTTTCCTTGGTTTTGTAAGGATTGTTTGGAGGGGGAACAGCATTAAATAAATCCCTGTTTGATCTGTTTCATAGCATGTTGTAATCAGAAAGCTGCTCATGCCATTCTCTACCTTAGTGTCAACCTCCATGACCTTCATGAACACCCATTTCCTTTCCATGTATTTTTTTTTTTTGCTCCGAACTTGCAGTACAGCATGTACTGGTATATGTATTCCATGGCTTTTGTCTGTTATATTAGTGTGTGTGTGTGTGTGTGTGTGTGTGTGTGTGTGTGTGTGTGTGTGTGTGTGTGTGTGTGTGTGTGTGTGTGTGTGTATAAGAAGATAGAACAAGCAGTAATTACGTGACCTAGATGTCCCTTTCCAGATCTGTCCGAAGTGAAACAGAGAGAGCAGCAGTAGCCTTGTGTGTGTGTGTATGTGTGTGTGTGTGTGTGTGTGTGCGCGTGCGTGCGTGTGTGTATGTGACTCCTGTGGAACGACCCAATCCCAGGCACACTCCCTCCACGGGCTTAGCCACCGTAAACAACGAGGATGATCCGACAGATTTAAGAATGTGGACCACTTGCACTTGGAAGCCAGCGCTTAAAGAAGATTAGACATGACAATTTTTAATTTGTCTCCAAAGCCGCCCTATAAGACGATCAAGCTGCTACTGTCCTTTTTTTATACTGCAGGGACCTGATATTCCATAATGAGAAGCAGAGGATCTCTTTTTTTCTGAGCAATCTGGGAAATAAGAGTGGCAGGGCAGGGTAACAAGAAGAACGGTACTTTGCAGATGAAGGCGGCGGAGGACGCTCAAGGCTCCCTGTGATTGAGCACTCAGATAATACCATGAGCTCAGTAAAGATTGATCACATTTTATTCACACTAATCCCCCCTGGACAAAGAACAATACAGACACATACACACCCATCTATGACTTACTCTCACTTGACTCCACACGCACGCACGCACGCACACGCACGCACACGCACGCACGCACGCACGCACGCACGCACACACGCACGCACACACACACACGCATACGCATGCACATGCACACACACATGCACACACACACACACAGGCAATGTTGAGCGGACTGATATAACTATCTTGAAAAAAGTTGAGTTATATCAGCGTAACATGCAATTGTGAACAGCATCATGTTCTAGCCTGACCCAAGAGAATGAGGTCCCAGTTAACGTCACAATATCAAGAGACCGCCATGATATAGCATCTCCCGTAATCTAGTCTTTGATCCATGCAGCTTGCATTATTCTAGCCTGCCAGCATGGACTTAAAAAGTAGCAAATCACCCTGAAACCTCTCCCCTGGAGACACTGCTATCTGTCCAGGACTGGACTGGAACCAAAAGAATGGCCGGGGCATTTTTGGCATAGACCAGGGGTGGGGAACCTTTTTCATTCAAGGGGCCACGTTAAATTTCTCCAAGGGCCGTAAAAGTCCTTCGAGGGCCTTACTATGAACACAAACCAGGATTGCCCCCTGCACTTTAGGTCTATTTTGAAGGCAGTCACCTTCAGACCCCACCTTCTCTAGGTCCCCTGAATATAGCATAATTGTAATGTAAATGTAATTGCTATAAGATTCCTCTACAAAATATGTCATATTTCATGTGAAGGTGCATAACATTAAATCGGGCCGCAAACAGCCCTCGAGACATAGGTTCCCCACTCCTGGCATAAACCAACCCCTCAGACAGCCCCCCGCTATTCTACGAGAGAGCTTCCCCACATAGGCCTATAACTAACTCTGCTCACCGCTAATCATTAACCTGCACTACATTTCATAGGTCAACTATTTTTCTGCTCTCTATCTGTCCTACATAACTTGTGTACTGCTGTCCACTGTACTGACCCCTTACTCTGTTCTTGCTTGAATGTCCTCCTTGTAAGTCGCTTTGGTCAAAAGCTAAATGTAATGTTATGTAATGATATTACGATTAGCTCAGTCCACTGCTGCTTATACTTAAGATGGACCAGAGGGACGCCCCATCTAAATTGAGGGCCTACCTCTAACTAAAAAAAACCCTAAATAACTAAAAAAAAGAAGCAACAGCATCAGCCCTTCAGGAGTGCTTGCCCCGCCCCGGGTAAATACCCTGTATGTCAGATTACCAGTCCAGCCTTGTCTCTCTCTCAATTTATTTTTTTTTATCCTCAGTGCGACTGAGCTGACATCTGATGAGTTCTTCATTAATAAGACTGAGCTTAATCGGATGTCAGCTACCGCAATAACAAAAATGACAACGACAATAATAATAATATTTTACTGAAGATGAGGGAGAGGGGAGTAATCTTGACGTGAGGCTGATGTAATCCTAAATCCCTCTGGTAGTCATGTACTAAACCCTTACTCACACAAAGGCTGACGGCACAGACACAACAGCTCCACGTATGCCAATGATAAATCATGCTTTATGGTGAGATGGTGGCAAGCCGTTCACTTGTACTTGTACTTATTTCAAACTACGTTTTAACTTAACCTTTCAAATTTCTCTCATCTTGACTTTTTGCCATCTCAAACCTCAAACATTTCCTCCCTGACAAGTTAGTTATAGAGAAGGGTTTAGCATTTCTTAATTGTATGTCGGAAGTAATAGAAGTATAATATAATGATAAGGTGTGTGTGTGTGTGTGTGTGTGTGTGTGTGTGTGTGTGTGTGTGTGTGTGTGTGTGTGTGTGTGTGTGTGTGTGTGTGTGTGTGTGTGTGTGATGTTTGAGAGAGAGAGAGAGAGAGAGAGAGAGAGAGAGCAGGAAAAAGCAAGATGGAAGAAGGGGGCGCCAGAGAGCTTGTGTGCAGATGAAGCTTCCTGGTCAGACACCAACAGAACAATGGCCGTGTCTCAAATGTCGCACTTGTGCACTTCAGGCACTGTTTTTCAGTGCCTAGGGCGCTCACGCTGAAATTTTCAGTTGAGCCAGTGCACTGAAAGTGCCAGGATGATCCCCTAACAATGGCGGAAAAATGCAGTGCTTGAATGATGGACACTGCACGCACTAAACGGCGGCCATGTTGACAATGACACGGAGGAAATGTGGCATTCAGTTCAGTAGAAGAGTTTGGTCAACAGTCTCCTAATTCTGTAAGTTATGTTGATGGGACACCAACCTCTTCATGCCAACCAAAATATTGCATGTGTGATTGTTGTCCTTTGGGTTGAAGGACATGCAAATACAAGCACCAGACGCTGTGCATTGTAAACAGTAACCAACTCATATTTTGGCGAGCTTATGCCATGCTCAGCCGTCACTTCCAGCGAGGGCACAGTGCATAGTGCTCAAATTTTACCACAACACTATGCACTAAAGACCTCAGTGCACTGTGTGCACTGTGCACTGACTGTCAGTGCACTGACAAAAGTGCGTCATTTGAGACACAGCCAATGAGACACGATACCCTGTAAGCGCAGAATCAGCTGGCTCACATGGGATTTGCCTGCATTTGACACAGTTTGGTCTTTTGGATGGTTCAAGTGGGACACTAGTCTACTCCTTAATACATTGCATGCAGAATTATTTAGCAAATTGTATTTTTTGAGTATTATACTATGATTGAAAAAATAAGGCAAGGCAAGACTATTTTATTTGTATAGCGCATTTCATACACAAATGCAATTCAATGTGTTTCACATTTTTAAAAATTAAATTACGTAAATGAAAATAAAAGCACAAGGCATGGCAGGTTAAAAATAGAATAAAAAAGGAGAAAACTTTGGTTCCAAAACTTTGCAGCATAGTAGCTAAAGGCTGTCTCGCCACACTTTGTTTTGACAAATTAACCAGCAAGTTTTTCTTCATAGATCTTAGATGCCTAGTTGGTGTATAGCTGAAACATGGGTAGTATGTGGGTGCCATTTAGTGATTTGAACATAAATAGTAATGAAAGTAAATTATGTAGCTTACTGGGAGCCAATGCAGGGACCTTAAAATCGGTGTAAGTTGATGAATTCTTGAAGCTGTTTGATTGTCTTTTTGGGAAGTCCCATGAAAACGCTATTGCAGTAGTCAATCCTACATGAAATTAAGGCATGTACTAATTTTTCTAGATATTGTTTTGTCATAAGAGCCCTAAGTTTAAAAATGTTTTTGAGATGATAGAGTGTAGACTATAGTAATGGCTTTCATGTGACTGTTAAAATTGAGTTCACTATCGATAACGACAACAACATTTTTCACAGTACCGTTTGCTTTAAAGGTGCACCATGTAATATTTAAACTTCAAATTCAAATTTTAAGCATTCATTATGCCCTTTTCATACATGAAAAGGGGGATCTCCTCCATGGTCAGCCATTTTTAATTTCCAGAAATAGCTACATTTTTAGCTGCAAAATGTACTCTACTTTGGTTATACTAGTAAATATTGGTTTATTATTTAGTAAATATTCATGAAAAGATAACATTTGGTAATAGGCAGCAGCGTTTCAATGAGCAGCATAGTTGCAGTACCTATTTTGACCACATTCTACACAGTGCACCTTTAAAGCCTTTAGTTTCAAGGATAGTGGCAATCTTTAGCCTTTCCTTCTTTTTCCCAAATAGAATTACTTCGGTTTTTGCTTTGTTCAGTTGAAGACAATTTTAAGACATCCAGTTGAAGGGGGGCATGTATAGGGGGGATTGAAGGGGGCATGCATAGCCAATAGGTGACATGACTAGGTAAAGTTGGGTGTTGTCAGGATATATGGTAATTTATTTCATTTTTCTTCATAATTTGTCCAAGTCGCAGCATATAAAGGTTGAATAGCAGTGGTCCTAAGATGGAGCCCTGGGGGACTACACAGTTCAAAATGATCAGTGATGTATGGCCTCAAATGACAACATAGAAACTTCTTTTTTGTAAGTAAGACTTAACCCATTTTGTTCTAAGCCCTTTTTGGGAAAGGGTGCCCTCTTCCTATTAAATCCTAAATATATCAGCCTCCGAAGCACATACAAACATGAAATGAGTTACATTTAAAAACCAAGACCCTCCCCTTGCATTTTAATGTGCTCATTCAGCTCTAACATACCCACATACAGTATATCGCAAAAGTGAATACACCCTCACAGTTTTTGCAAATTTTTGAGTATATCTTTTCATAGGAAAGCATTACAGAAATTTCACTTTGACACAATGATTAGTGACCTTTTAACAACTTATTTAACCGCTTAAATTTGTTGTTCACTCAGAAAAAAACAAAATACAGTCATTAATGTTTGAACATGTACTCACAAAAGTGAGTACACCCCAGATGAAAATCCGGTAGAGAAGGGGCTGTGTTGGCTCGAATCGTCTCAAAATGAAACGAAATGAAAAGGGATGAAAAGGGAGGTCATCAGTGTGCGTTTCAACCTTTCTTTGCATTGAACTTTTACATTTTGAGTCTGCATCTGTCTTAAATAGATTGGTGTTTGATTTGAATGTAATCCTATGGAGAACATCATGATCTGCTTCAGTAGTAACAGTGCACGTTGACATGCATGTTTCTTTTAGGTGTATTTCAGATTGCCAATGTTGACAGCATTCATGCATCCCCAAACCATGTCAGTCCCACTACCATGCTTGGCTATTGAGAGGATACACCTTTTTTTGGTAAAACTCACTTGTTTACCACCACACATGCTTGACACCATCTAAGGCAAATTTGCTTATCTTGGTCTCGAGAGATGAACAGACCAAGGATATGGATCACTGGAACCATGTTGTGTGATCTGAAGAGATCAAGATAAACAAATTTGCTTAGATGGTGTCAAGCATGTGTGGTGGTAAACAAGTGAGTTTTACAAAAAAGTGTATCCTATCAAAAGTCAAGCATGGTAGTGGGACTGACATGGTTTGGGGATGCATGGATGCTGTCAACATTGGTAATCTGAAATACACCTAAAAGAAACATGCATGTCAAAATGCACTGTGACTACTGAAGCAGATCATGATATTCTCCATAGGATTGCATTCAAATCTCACACCAATCTATTTAAGCCAGATGCAGACTCAAAATGCAAAAGTTCAATGCAAAATAAGGTTGAAACGCACACTGATGACCTCCCTTTTCATCCCTTTTCATTTCGTTTCATTTTGAGACGATTCGAGCCAACACAGCCCCTTCTCTACCGGATTTTCATCTGGGGTGTACTCACTTTTGTGAGTACATGTTCAAACATTAATGGCTGTATTTAGTTTTTTTCTGAGTGAACAAGAAATTTAAGCGGTTAAATATGTTGTTAAAAGGTCACTTATCATTGTGTCAAAGTGAAATTTCTGTAATGCTTTCCTATGAAAAGATATACTCACAAATCTGCAAAAACTGTGAGGGGTGTATTCACTTTCGTGATAGTTAATAAAACAGCTAAAATCTGAAAATCCTGAAAAACCGGTATATGTCTCCAGGACACAATGGGTTAAACCACTTAATAACTGTACTTGAACAACCAGCATTCAACCCAGTATTCAAATCGATGCAGTGGTATCTTGTGGCCAACAGTGCCAAAGGCCACACTTAGGTCTAAAAACACCCAGACTTGATGTTTTGCCAGCATCAGTGTTAAAGGCATATTAGACAGGTCATCAGCTGGGAAAATTAGGCCTTTCGTCCTACCGCACTTTTCTCTGTGGATTACTGACCAGCAGCCCTATTGGAAGAAATTAAAACATGGGGCCACGTCAATTTTTGCTCAGAATTCAATATGGCCGCCATTTTCCAAAATGACTTGTTTTGATGCATTATTACATTGTACTATAAGGTGATATTCATGAACAATTAACTACTTTCAGCACTATTCTGTCCTATTTGCTTACATACATGTTTACAAAGGTTGACTAAACTAAAACAAATGAAAATAAAGTTGGCCACCTTGCAATATCTAAAGGAAAGTGCTGAAAATAATGATTGAAATGCACGTACAGAGTCTATGGCTGGGAGGCCTATTGTCCTGTCAGGGTTTTCACAGTGGATTACAGACCAGAAGGCCTATTGAAAAAGATTCACCAGCTGGTTGCCATCTCAAATGTGCTCCAAAATTCAAAATGTTCTCTGTTGGCAGACTTGGAATGGCAGACTTTCATACATTTTTCTCAATACTTTAAGACCATAATTATCAATAAAGACAACCTATTTTCAGTGAAATTCTGTCCTATCTCCTATCTATAGACGTGAGTAGTACAAAGGTTGGCAACAGAATGATGTAAATATGAAGGGCTCTTTTCCAACATGAGATATATCCATTTTATAGAATGTTAGTTAATTGACATTTTTGTATTGGGCTTTCCATTGAATTGCATTGCAAAATGCATTTTATAGAGGTTTAAAAAGTATGTTCTGAAAACATTTTAATGGCAAGAATTCACACATAGATTATAGGACTTCTTAACAGTCAATTCCAATATTAAAATGCAAAAAGTCAAAAATGGTGGATATAGCGTTTTGGAAAAGAGCTCTTCATATATATCTTGCCCCTTTGAAATATCCTAAGGATTGTTGTCAGAAAATGATTGAATTACACATACACAGTTGACTGCTGAAAAATATTCACCTGCCAAACTTTTCACATTAGATTACTGACCATAAGTTTTTCAGGCCTACATTTTTTTTTTGCATAAAGCAAGGGTGAGTGTGCGTGCGTGTGTGCCCGCGCGTATCCCCCGCTCATCTTTCCCCTGCTCTACAGTGTCTCCCCCCCACACTATTCTGCCTCCCCCACCCCCTCACTCATCTCCCCCCCACCCCTCAGTCACCCCCCACTATTCTGCCCCCAACGCTCACCCCCCCTGACTCATTCTCCCCCCACCCCCCCACAAAATACTCGCCCACCCCCCATCCAATGTGAAAAGTTTGGCAGGTCAACCCCCCCCCACTCAACTTACCCCCCCCCCCCCCCACACACATACACACACACTATTCTGCCCCTCTGAATACCCCACACTATTCCCCCCCCACCACCTCACTCATCCCCCCACACACTATTCTGCCCCCCACCCCCTAATTCAACCCGACTCATTCCCCCCACCCCCCACTCTGCCCCCTCATTCATCCCCCGCTCCTCCACATCTTTCGGTCCACACTACCCCCCCACCTTACCCCCTCCCAACACACACACATCCGGTCTACTGTGTCTATGTCAGTGTATGTAAAGAAGCACACTGGCCACACACACTTGAGAAAAGCGCACTCAAGCACACACACATACATACACACACAAACGCATGCACACACACACACACACACACACACACACACACACACACACACACACACACACACACACACACACACACACACACACACACACACACACACACACACACAGTTTGGCAGGACAATATGCCTTTTTTCAGCAGTCCACTGTGTGTGAAATTCAATCATTTGACAACATTCCTTTGGATATTTCAAAGTGGCAAGATATATATATTCATGCCTTTTTCTAGACAACCTTTATACTCACGTCTGTAAGGAGATAGGACAATTTAACTGAAAAATATGTAATCTTTATTGATAATTATGGCCTTACAGTATTGAGTAAAATGTGTGAAAGTCTGCCATTCTGAAAAACAGAGAACATTTTGAATTTTGGAGGACATAGATGGCCCCACGTTTTAATCTTTTTCAATAGGCCTTCTGGTCTGTAATCCACTGTGCAATAGGCCTATTTTTCCCAGCCATAGACTCTGTATGTGCATTTCAATCATTATTTTCAGCACTTTCCTTTGGATATTGCAAGGTGGCCAACTTTATTTTCATTTGTTTTAGTTTAGTCAACCTTTGTAAACATATATGTAAGGAAATAGGACAGAATAGTGCTGAAAGTAGTTAATCTTTAATGAATATCACCTTATAGTACAATGTAATAATGCATGAAAACAAGTCATTTTGGAAAATGGCGGCCATATTGAATTCTGAGCAAAAATTGACGTGGCCCCATGTTTTAATTTCTTCCAATAGGGCTTCTGGTCAGTAATCCACAGAGAAAAGTGCGGTAGGACGAAAGGCCTAATTTTCCCAGCTGATGACCTGTCTATATATCATTCATCATTCACAACTTAAATAAGAACTGTTTCCGTGCTGTGATTGGCACAGAACAGAAGCCTGATTGAAACTGATCAAGGCAGCAATTAGATTTCGGAAAGGCAGTTAATTGCTTAAAGGTGCACTGTGTAGAATGGTGGCCAGAGCAGGTATTGCAACTATACTGCTTATTGAAACTGTGCTGTCTACTGCCTTATTTGAGCTTTTCGAGAATATTTACTAAAAAAAAGAAACCAATATTTACTAGTATACCTTTGTATATACCTTATCTGAAAAAAAGATGCTAATTCATTGCATTTGCTAACAGCATTTGTGGCTGGGGATTTGTTAGCTTGTAATAATAATAATAAGGTAGTAGTTCATACACCGCACTCTTCCGTGTGGTGCGTCTCCAGTTGAATAACTTGGAAGGTGAAAAAGTGGATCGCACTCGGGTTCTTCTTTTCTTCTTTTTTATTTTTTATTTACATAGCAGCAGAAGTGTAGACAAACGTTTCGGCTGTTGCCTTCGTCAGTGTTGCTATGTAAATAAAAAATAAAAAAGAAGAAAAGAAGAACCCGAGTGTGATCCACTTTTTCACCTTCCAAATAATAATAATACATATACTATTAAATATAATAGTAATAATACATGAGCACCATTGTTTATATTTCTGTTCATTGTGTCAGAAAAGAAAGACCTTCTTGCTTTAGATATTTCCAAATTGTATTTATAGAGCATGTCTTTGTAGATTTGGTAATGGATTTGAAGTTTAGATTGATGCCAGCGTCTTTCATCCTTTCTAAAATGGCGCTTTAGCAATTTCAGTGTGGGATTCATTTTCTATGCCACTTTTTGATCATTTTTGTTTGTTTTTAAGGGGGCGATAACATCCATATGTGTCATCCTATATTTCAAGGGACACTGTGCAGGAAATGGTCAAAAAAGGTACTGCAACTATGCTGCTCATTGAAACTGGGCTGCATGCCTATTGCCAAATTTGATCTTTACATGAAAGTTTACTAAGTAATAAACAAATATTTTCTAGTATGGTCCAAGTACAGTCATTTTTTGCAGCTAAAAATGGCTATTTTTGGAAATTCAAAATGGCGGACCATGGAGAAGATCCCCCTTTTCATGTATGAAAAGTGCAATTTTTAAAGGTCATAATGAATACTTAGAATTTGATGCTGGTGGTAAGTATTCATGAAAAAGGTAACATTAGTGAATGGGTAGCATGAATTCGGGAAATAAACAACTAAAAATCTCACACAGTGTCCCTTTAAAGTTTGCCATTTGGTCATCTGCACACTGAGAAGTTTGACTTTGATTTTTGGAGAGTGCTTGGTCAAAAAGAGCTGCTGTGCTGTCATTGATGAAGTATCGGGGACATACAAACATCAGCAAATAGAGAAATGATCAGAGAAGCCAGTCCTGAACAGTAGTAGTTTTAACTTCAACACCTTTTGTAAGAGAAAGGTCTAAACCATGTCCCTTTGAATGAGTGGCTTCTTGAACATTCTGTGTTAGGTTGAAGATATCAATGAAAGACAGAACTTCCTTAGCATACACATTTTCTAAATTATCCACATGTAAATTAAAACCTTGTGTTATCATATGATTTTCAAACTCCAAGCAAATATTAGACAACAGTTCCCCACACTCCTTGAGGACAAGAAGTGAAGAAAGTCTTGGTGGTCAGTAGATAGTCAATAACAATATGTCAGGAGAACATTTTAGAACTGTGCTTAAAGGGGCACTAGGTAGGATGATGTCATTTGCGCGGCGCCCGTGGCATACTCAAAATCTACACCATAATGAAAAAATGCTGTTCAAATAAACACGCTAGGAGACTGTTTTTCATCACAGAATGCCAGTAGCTGATACAAATCTGAATATGGTATGTAAAGCAATTTTCCAAATAAAAAGTGTTTCCCACGACACTCGTTCGGTCCGCCGCTGTCTAAAGTTGCATGTGCGGTTTTCTGACAGCGGACCGTGGAAGCGGCCGCGACAGCCATCGTTCACTTACCAATGACTCGCACAAGCATCGCCTGACTCGGGACCGTGATTATTTAAACTTTTAATCCTACCTGGAGCCCCTTTAAATATTGAAAGGAAGTAAAGTTACCAAGTACTGTCTGTTTACACTGAAACAAATGGTATATAACGTGTTCGGAACTCATCTGAAAACGACTAATCCTCTGAGGCCTTGACAGAGAAGGGCCTCTTTGGAGATGTCTCATTCGTCTCCCTCAGAGAACCGGGGTTACAGACATGGGGTCATCCCTATGTTCCCCAGGTCCTATGTTCCCCAGGTCCTATGTTCCCCGCAACCTGGGAACTTAGGACCCTTTCTTCAAAAAAGTGTTCTATGTTCCCCGCTGCTTCAAAGTAGACTGCTGCCGGCCCACATGGCAAAGCACAGGTTGTTGTTGCACCTCTGACAGGTTAGGTTTAGGGATAGTTTTGGTCAGGGCACAAATTTACAACTCAGAAACATTGCATTATTGACAGGTTAGGTTTAGGGATGGTTTGGGAAGGGCACAATTTGAAAACTTGGAAGTGCCCCGGTCCCATACAAAGACAGGGGAACATAGGAGCCAGGGAACATAGGACCCGGGGAACATAGGTACGCTGCCGAAGAAAACACTGAAAGTGAATGGACGGGCACTCGCCTTCAAGCTGGATACAGGTGCGGACGCAATCGTCATCCCGAGCGCTGCCTACTCCAAGAGACTGCATGGCCCACTCACCAAAGCATCTATACCACTGTGTGGACCCAGCAACGAATCACTACAGGCCAGAGGTCAGTTTAAGGCAATCATGACATACAAGGACAGAACAACAGTATAGCCTGTGTATGTAGTGCAACATCTAGCAACACCACTGCTGAGTCTGCCAGCCATTTCAGACCTGAAATTGATTCATGTAGTGGATAGTGTAGTTGAGTCAGAGAATGACATGACGAAACAGTACTCCCAGGTCTTAACTGGACTGGGCTGCTTCACAGGGGAGTACAAAATCAAATTGAAGGACAATGTTAAGCCCTATGCATTGTCACTGCCACGCCGTGTACCTCTGCCACTGCACGACAATGTCACAGAGGAACTCCAGAGAATGGAGAAAATGTGTGTGATCTTGCCCATCGTGCCTACAGAGTGGTGCGCAGGCATGGTCATGGCACCGAAGCTCAACGGCAAGATCAGGATCTGCTCAGATATGACTCACCTGAATGACTACATCTGCAGAGAGAGAGACACATCTTGCCAGCTGTCGACGAGACACTGGCCAAGCTAGTGGGGGCAACTGTGTTTTCGAAGCTGGATGCTACAGCTGGATTCTGGCAGGTACCCCTACATCCACAATCAGTCCTACTTACTACATTCATCACGCCATTCAGGAGATACTGCTACAAGAGACTGCTGTTTGGAATATCGTCAGCACCTGAGCACTTCCAAAAATGTCTGACACCGATGCTGACAGGGCAACTGTATCTCAGTCATTTCGTGAAGTATTCACGAAAAAAATAGATTAATTTTCGTGGTGCATTCACGTTATTGCCCGCCTTTCGTAAAGTCTTCACGAAAATAATAGATTAATTTTCACGCTGCCTATTCACTTCAATTGCCCGACTGTTGCCTAGAGACCCACTAGTTTGATGCCCTTTCGGTAGCCTACCGTCACATGGTAATCAAACATTTCATACAAGCAATTTAGGGTTAGGTTTAGGGTCAAGGTTAGGGTTAAGGTTAGGGTTAAGGTTAGGGTTAGGGTTAGGTTTAGGGTTAAGTAGGGTTAAGGTTAGGGTTAGGTTTAGGTTTAGGTTTAGGTTTAGGGGACATAAGGCGTAAGTACCGAAAGGGCGTCGAATTAGTGAGTCCCGAGTTTATCAGCAGTGTTCTGTCAGCACCCCCTCCCCGCCCCTGCAGACGTTTGGATAACCATAGCAGCAGTGGGGCAATTCAAGTGAATAGGCAGCGTGAAAATTAATCTATTATTTTCGTGAAGACTTTACGAAAGGCGGGCAATAACGTGAATGCACCACGAAAATTAATCTATTATTTTCGTGAAGACTTTACGAAAGGCGTGAGATAGGGCTCGACAGGGCTAGAAGAGACTGTATGCCATGCTGATGACATCCTGGTCTTTGGGTCAATGCGAGAACAACACAACCAGAGGCTGCACAGGGTGCTGACACTGAACAACAACAAGTGCCAGTTCGCCGTCAACAAGGTGACATTCCTGGGCCCCATCGTCAGCGAGAGGGGCATACAAGCAGATCAAGCCAAGATCAAAGCAATCACAGAGAAGCCCCCAAGGATGCTGCCGACGTGAAAAGGTTTGTGGGCATGGTCAACTACGTGGGCAAGTTCTCGTGTAGCAGACCTCATGCAGCCACTGAGAGACCTGCTCAAATCAGACACAGACTGGGTGTGGGGCAGTGCACAGCAAAGAGCATTCAACGAGCTGCGTAGAGAACTCAGCTCACCAACAGTACTGGCCCAGTACTGTCTGCACCGAGAGACCATCATAGCAGCAGATGCTTCATCCTTTGGGCGAGGTGGAATGTTGTCACAGAAGCAGCAGTCTGGAGAGTGGAGGCCAGTAACCTTCATATCATGCAGCATGGCAGACACTGAGCGTAGAGAAGGAAGCGCTGGCGCTGACCTGGGCGTATGAGCATTTTCAGTCTTACCTGATAGGGAAGGACTTTTCAATACAGCGCTTGAAAAGTCTGTGGCGCTGACCTGGGCGTATGAGCATTTTCAGTCTTACCTGATAGGGAAGGACTTTTCAATACAGACTGATCACAAACCTCTGATTTCCCTGCTGGGCAGTAGGGCATTGGATGACTTACCACCCCGCATCCTGAGATTCAGGCTGCGGCTGCTTCGCTTCACTTACAAGATCAAGCACATGCCTGGAAAGAAGTTGGTCAGAGCGGACACAGTTGCAGCACCAACAAGACCTGCTGTTGGCAGACAGACTGCCATGGCAGCGGCCCCCAGTTCTCTGCAGCGGAGTTTGCAGCCTTCGCCAGAGACTGCGACTTCTCACACACAACCAGCAGTCCCCGCTACCCTCAAAGTAACTGAGAGGCTGAGAGGGTGGTGAGGACGGTGAAATCTCTTCTGAAGAAGGGGGAAGATCCCCACAAGGCGCTCATGGCCTACAGGGCCACTCCGTTGGCCCACGGCTCGTCCCCGGCACAGCTGCTGATGGGCCGCAACATCAGGATGCCCTTGCCGGTCAGGAGGGGGAAACTTCAACCTCCGTGGCAGGCCTTCAGAACGAAAGACCAGGAGGTAAAAGAGCAACAGGCCTCCTGGTACAACAAAAGACACAACACAAAGGCAAGACCAGCACTCAGGCCAGGACAAATGGTCTGGGTAAAGAACACAAAAGAGACAGGAACGGTGAGTGGTCCAGTTCAGACACCCAGGTCAAACGACATTGACCTGCCCTCAGGCACTCTGAGGAGAACCCGTTCCCATATCAGGGTCGTTCCAGAACCTGCAAAAGAGACTATAGTGGGCCGAACCATCCGACCACCAAAAAGACTGAACCTGTAAAAAGCTGTGGTTTGGATCACTGGGCAAAATAAACCCTGAACAGCTTGGGGACCTGGGCAGTCTACCCCGACCCCTAGGAAAGAAAAGAAAATTTGTAATGTAATACACTGGTTATGAATTATTACAGGTACATGTTGGATGTGTTCATACTGAGGATTTAATATGAGGATTTTGAATACTTACAGTAAATTTACTTGTGTTTTTAGAAATATCAATTACACAAATGAACACAGGGTGAATTTACTGTTCAGGTTTATATATATATCAACACTTATCAATGCCTATCAACACCAAAGCACCAACAACTGTAACAATAGAGGATCAGAGCTTAGAAAGCACTAAGAGTTTCATATACATGGGAAGCCCCATTCATAATGATTGGGGGGCCAGTAAAGACATTCAGAACCGGATCAACAAAGCACACATAAGATTAAGGAAGATATGGAACTCAAAGCAATACACCATCAAAACAAAACTACGACTATATGAAAGCTGTGTGATATCTACTCTACTATATGGTGCAGAATGCTGGAAAACCACAGGAAACCTGCACAAACTATCCACCTTTCATACAACATCCGTGCGCAAAATCCAACAAATCTACTGGCCCAAAACCATCTCCAACAATAAGCTACTCAACATCACTCAGCAAGAAGATATGCAATACACCTTCAGGAAGTGCAGATGGACCTGGATCGGCCATGTACTCAGAATGGAACCCAACGCAATTCCAAGAGTCACATTGCGCTGGACCCCAGAAGGCAAAAGGAAGAAAGAGAGGCCAAAGATGACATGGCGCCAGACCATTGAGAAGGAGCTCCAGCAGCACCATCAAAGCTGGGGAACTATCGAGAAGTTGGCTACAGGCAGATCGAAATGGAGTAACTTTGTTGCTGCCCAATGCGCCAAATGGCGTGATGGGGTTATGTAAGTAAGTAAGTAAATGTTGATGACACAAATTAATTATTTTAAGTGTGACAATTAACTAAAGGGGAGATGTAATGTGGGCAATATATGTGTACCCCCTGGGATGCCATAGTAAATGGGTGTGGCTTCAATGTACTATACATAAGGATCTATGAGTTGAAGGTCATTAAATGGTTGACTGACATATGAGTGTCCCGTGTCCTCCGTCAAGATATTACAGATATACTTTACAATACGTAGACAGTATGTGTTACAGGTAACACCACTGCTGAAGAAGCCTACACTGAACCCTGCTCAAGTACAAAACTACCGACCTGTCTCACTGCTTCTTTTGCTATCCAACAAACTAGAAAGGACAGTTGCAAAACAGGTTACCAACTTCCTAACCCAGGACGGACTGCTGGAGCCAACACAATCTGGTTTCAGGACTGGACATTCGACTGAAACCACCCTACTCTCATTAACTGGAGCTCTGAAGACTGCAAGAATGCAAGGACTATCCTCGGCCCTTATCCTACTAGACCTATTTGCAGCCTTTGACACAGTCAACCACAAGATACTCCTGAGGATACTCACAACCATGAAAATGACTGGTGTTGTCCACTCATGGTTCAACTCCTACCTATCTGGACGCACCTTCGTGTGTCATGGCAAGGACTCACACCCTCTCCACAGGCGTACCACAAGGATCAGTGCTGGGGACCCTTCTGTTCGCAATGTACGTACACCTTCACCCTAGGATGTGTCATTCGAACACATGTGTTCTCCAATGACTGCTATGCTGATGACACCCAGATGTACCTGTCGTTCTGTCCAGAGGACACCACGGTTTCGGCATGCATCTGTGCCTGTCTCACCGATTTGTCAACATGGATGAAGGACCACCGCCTACAGCTGAACCTGTTCAAGACAGAGCTCCTAGTGATACCATCCAAAGAGTCACTCTGTCACAACATCAACCTCAAAAGTAGCCTGATAAACTCAAATGTGAGATTGGATGTGTAATTTAGTCTGGCCCCGCTGAATAGTACATGATCCGAAGATTGTTGTTCCGAAGATTGTTGAACAACCTGTTGTCTTTCAAACCCTGCCTGTGCCTATAGGCCGGCGCTCTGACCAATCAGAGCTATCTTTCTCGTTGATGTGCTTTCCCAACATTGCAAGCTTCGTCATCACTCCCTCAAAACCCTGCCCACTTTGATTCAAAACAAATCTCTGTGTTGTGATTGGTTTGCCAGATTTTTGGCAAGCCTGGCAGACCACAACCACGATGCGAGGCCAGACCCACTCGCAGCCAAAATATTTTGGCGTGCAGCGGGTGGCGCTGGTTTACTAGGTTACTACAAAAGGGGCTCCACCACTGTGACCCCAAACAAAGTCGCCCAAAACCTTGGTGTCATGATTGACGACGAGCTGTCATTCTCCAACTACATCAACTCAGTTGTCCCTTTATTTGGAGGAATTTGGAAAAACTGGCCATCGAAGACTTTTGATTGAGAACCTCTGTCTTAGATGGAAGAAGCATTCATATGTTTTGAAGTATTGCTGGTAGAAGTAGGCCTATAGACTCTCAATAAAAGTAGGCTAATGCCCCTTGTACACCAAGCGCGAACTACGTGTCCTGAGCGGCGGAAGTCATTATTTCTCTATGGAGGGAAGGCGAATAAAGCTACCAGAGCGAATTCGCCAGGAGCGACCAGAGCAAATTTTGATGATTAAACTCAAGCTGATCGTTAAGTGAATTGCTATGATGCGGTTTGGCGAAAACCAATTGGAATGTTCATATCGCCGAATGTCCTATAGGCTGTCAAGACAGAGCCGTTATGTGATTAGCTGAATCAAACATGTCAATACCGTGTCCAGAGCGAATAAAGCGAATTCATGGCGTAGGTAGCGCCTGGTGTACACACGGCATAAGACTAATGCCTTGTTCAGACCAAGAGCGAACTACGCTCAAGATTTGCTGTGGTCGCTCAGTTTGCTTCGCTCCTGCCTAATTTGCTCTGGTAGCTTTATTCACCTCTCCTCCATAGAGAAATAATGACTTCCGCCACTCAGGTCGCGTAGTTCACGCTTGGTGTACACAGGGCATAAGATATAGGCCTATTTGGAAAAAAAATAGGCCTACCAGGCCTACTCATAGGCTACCGCATCTCCATGCCTAAATGGAGTTACTTGTTTTTTTTTTTGTTTTTTTTTAATCTCTGGACAATGTAGACCTGTAGGCCTCCATATCTGAAAACAAATCACCTATACACAATTAGGCCTATTTTTAATTGCCTTTGAGAGGCAGCCCATAAAATCCGACACTGACACTTGAAACATTGAAGGGAGAAAAAATGTCTTTAATGGGCTAAACTCATTGAGAAGGTCCTATGTAGCCTATTTGCACAGATGTGTAGCTTTGACTTCATAGCACCAGTTCTAGGCCTTGATCTGTTAAAAACATTGGCCACTCGCACTTCGGAAACACAACTAATTGTCAGGGGAATAATCCAATCACGATACACCCTCCCAGGGCATGTACTCCAATCGTCAAACTAGCAGTGCAAGCGAACCCTCCCCTTTAGCAGGACTCTCCGGAGCCGAGGGATAACTGGCCTCTGAATGGACGTAAAAACGTTCCTCGATTTTAAAACACGACATAACTTGTTAATTTAGTCTTCATATGAATACGGTCACATAATTATTTATAACATTCAATGTATGAAGTGTTACTAGTGTCAAACATGCGTATTTATTCACGTAGTCAAAGAAGAGGACCACCGACAACGGAGTTAACGTTATTTCTTTTAATTTAAAATCAGTCTTGCTTATCGGTAACTTATTAATATCACTTGGCTCGCTTATACGTGAGGGAAATCTCTCGGACAACAGGACGGGGCTGACAACAGGCCAGTCATCAATTTGATTCCTGAAACTGTGAGTATGGAAGTGTTTGAGGGGAAACTAGCTAGCTCACTAGCCATCTTGGCCTCAAGATGGCTAGCAGGGAGAGCTAACCAATCAGATAGTGGGCTAGAGTCTAAGCTAACTGGCCTGTGATCTCACTGTTGAATGGGGTTGTGCGTGTTGTGTAACAGTCTAATCCGTGTTATGTCTGCCGATTTCCAACCGAACCTTTTCTTTCTATCAATGTGAATAAACGCTTCAAAATACATCTACAAGAAGAAACGATGCTATTGCCTGACGTTAGGCTGGTTACGACCATACTGTAACTTGGCCATAACTAGCTTGCTAGGATAGGTTAACGCTAGCCTGCCTTGGCTTATTGGCTTACGTGCCATCAACAAACATGCGCGCATCAGGAATAATCCAATAGGCTCGAGTATAATATTAGCAAGGTGCATTATGTAATCAGCTCTCTTTCTTCCCTGTTTATATCTCAGAGCAGTCTTACTACCTTACATAGAGTATATGCCTCTTTCCATTATCGCGGGGCCTTCTAGTTAGCTTCGGTTTGCCCTTGGCGCTCTACGAACTTTTCACAACTGATTTGCCACTACCAGCGGCTGGCAACGGGCTGCTCATAGCTCGGGGCTTGCAGAATGTGTCTCGTAGTATTCACCGACCGGTGTGGCATAAATGCACATGTCGGTCGTGTTGATGCAGGTCACAATTTGTGCACAATGAGTTTTTTTGTTTTAGTGGTCTAAATTGTAGAGGGCATTTGGTGACTGTCCATCTTTCATGATCGTTACCAATAAGAAAATCACGTCACTGAAGACATACTTGTTCACTAGCGAGGATGGACAGCTAGCAAAAGTTAGCTAAGTTTTAAGACTTAGTGCTCTGTTTAGGTCTTAAGCTGTACTGTGTCGCAAATGGTTGGTGGGAGAGTAATTCTTTCCGTGTAAATTTACACAAGCAAAATGATCACACATGTCTGTTGGTTATCTCAATGCACAGCAAAGCGCGGAAAGAAGGTGCATTCTGGACATGCTGGTTGCTTGCTGAGAAAGTTGTTTGGTTTTCGTTATATATTTGGACAGAAAGCCATGCTGTCCAAAAAGCTCAGCTATGCCAGTCTATACCGTTAAATCAAGCAGGGAGAAATCCTTGGTATCCCCTGTGTGTCTTTTGTGGCTGATTTAGGATTTGGAAAGTTGACGTGTTTACAAAAAGACTTGAGGTTTTCGATCAAAATAATTGCATTGCACAGTAAGATTAGATTTTATGTCAAGAGAAGGACTGTTGAAGAACACGTCATCTTGTCTCTGGCCTGCATGGTGCACTCAGCCGTTTTTTAAATACTTCCCTCATGATGAGTTGTCTGGTTGTATTTCTTGTGGTCCTGTTGACCTGCATGGAATTATGGTGCAGTGAAATGTGATGGCACTTATTCATGGAGTAATTGGCCTATGTTGTCTGAAATAAGTGTCATAGGATATGCTCTTTAGGTTGCATTGTATGTAACCTAGGAAGAAGGAATGAGCTGTGCTGACTAGGATAGAGCATGTGATATTTAGTTCTTATCGAGAGCGCTGCCAGTTGCATACAATATTCTCCAGCAACAAGGCAAAGTCTCTCTGATAAGATTGTCCACGTTGAGCATGGCAGTGAGAACATAAACTCCACCTGTTTCTAAATTGAAATGATAGGGACAATCCACCTCACACGCATATGCATGCATGCAACTATGGTTTTGTGTTTGTCACTGTCAACTAGATTGCATGTTGCTCAATTTGTTTTCATTTTTAGGTGGGTTGGTTCCCATCACATACCTGATATCAACACTCTGCAACTTCTCGTCACATTTGCCTACTCTGTTTGTGGCATTATCAAACAACATCAACAACCTGAAAACAAAGTGTTTCATGAAAGGGTTGCATTGGGCTAGCTGAAGACTGATTTTATCCTAACTGGGCTTAGACCCTCCACTTGAACTCTGCTCCTTTTGACGTTTCAAACTGGCTATATTGACCTTGTGCAGTAGGATAGGGCCAGACTTAATTGGGTGGTGTGCACATAATATTTTCCTCTGATATACCTAAATAATCAATAACCGCCCTTTGCTATATTGTGACAGTGGTCCCATGAGCTGTTTCGAAAAAGAGGGTTCACGCAGTCATGGAAAAACCTGGAAAAATGGAGGAATGAAAAAGATGGAATCTTAAAATTCAATTTCCAAGCCCTGGAAACATTATTGAAAATGATAATCTGTCCATAAGTTTTGGAAAAGTCTTGGAAATGTTATCCATGTTGTTTTATCAATTATCTACATGAAATTGAATATCTGGTGCCATAATAAAATAATTGCCACGTACCATCTCATTTTGGTGGTGCAACAAGCTGCTTCAGTCAGTCAGTACCATGATTTTCACAGGTAAGTGTAATCTTCATCTGTTTCAGTGTTCATTGAATTCCGGCTTTTGTTGGTCACATTCAGATCAAATTATTTCTGTTCATCATGGAAATTTGAGGGTTTTGAAAGTGTCATGGAAAATCATGGGTGAAAATGTGTAAGAACCAAAACCTGGGCCAGGACGCATGTGGGATGCTGCCCATCTTTTTCAGCATTTGGGGTACCTCCTAAAGTCCCCAATGCCTTCCTATGTAGAAGGCAAAAAATAAGGAAGTAGTGTGTAGTATCCGAATACCCAGTAAGCTTTCAACCAAGAGGTGAACAGTACACAGATTACTTTGTATCCAGTCATATTTGCAATAGACAAACAATGGTTATTTTGTTTTCCCACAAGTCCATTGGAGTAGTGTTGCCCCGCCGGGACTCAAATCCGGAGCTTCTGGGGTACCATACTGCGGCTCCGATTGCGACACAAAAGAGCCTTTTGGGGGATCGTTCTGATCGTAGTTGTGATGGAGAGGACTAGGGTTGTGGGTGTGCTCTTGACTAACACGCCAACGAGCCTGGCTCTTTGGTGTAGTAATCGGAGCACCAGTATGGTTTCTCAGAAGGTCTGGATTTGAGTCCCGGCGGGGCAACTCTACTCCCTTTCCCTGCAAATGGTGTCAGAAGTGGGATGACCAGTGTGAGGTCATGGTGCACCCAGAGTACCCTTGTGGGACACCAGGATGGATAATAACCCTGGTGCGAGGGACTCCAGCATGGATTGTGGGGCATCCTGGAATGGGAGAAGTGTGGTGGGTACGTGAGGGACACCAGCAACAAAGTGGCCATCACTAGGGTGTGTGCTCTCATCGTCACACCAACGATCCAAGTCCAGGCTCGAGTCCCGGCGTGGAAACTCTACTCCCCTTTGTTATACATTAACCATTTAATAAATTGCTCAGGCATCTAGACAAGCTAAGTAATGGATTTACTTTCATGGTTGATCAGCTTATTGGACTGTAGGGGTGTGCAATAAATTGCCAATACATCGCGATACTTGTTTTCACGATATACTGCATCAGTTCATGACAATGTATCACAATACTTATTTTCACGATTTACTTATTAATGACGATCGATTATTTATTGATAACTAACTTACACTAAAAGTGGGTTTGCCTTCCACCATTATATTCAATGTGGACAAAACGACGAAAAACGGTGAAGAGGTACGGACGAACAATGTATGTTTTAACATCTCCAAACCAGGTCGGTCGTTTTAGAGTTTGAATGCTGTCTCCATGTCGAAATTTACGAAAGATAAGCAATAAACAGGACTTAAGGATTGCAGTAAGTGGGACCTGCTGGGACAAGCCCGCTTAATAAAATGTAATTTTCATCAGTAGAGGATAGGTGACATGTCTGTTGTGATGGAAGCCCTCCCAGATTTTGAAATGCTTAATAAAATGAATTCACTTATGAATGCTATACAGCAGGGTTCCCCAACCTTTTTAGCACCAGGGACCGGTTTGAGTCCCTTTTTTTTTTTCGCGGACCGGCAGTCATGCATTGTTATTATAATAATAATAATAATAATAATAATAATAATAGTTGTTATTATTATTCATTGTTATCATTGTTATTATTAGGCCTAATAATAATAGTATTAATAGGGTATAAAAATAAGGCCTAATCCTTTTTCTTCACTCCATTCAAAATGTGTAACAGCCTACATTTAAACATATCATTTAGTATATCACTGTTAAACTGACAATCTTACCCAGTAATTTGTGGAGCCAGTTCTTGGTCATAGGGCTAGTGATGCAAGCCAAGGAATGATCACCCAAAACTTACTACGTACTACTACTATTTTTCACCATGCGAGAATAGGCCTATGCGTTCTCTGGCCATGTTAACTTTCATTGAGGAACATTTTGCGCAGTGAAATTCCGGATATTTATGACTGTGTTATAGGTCTCCGGGTTAACACATTTAATACCAGCCGTTTTTTGGAATTTAGCTGTAGACTCCCAGTCAATTTCATCATTTTTTGTCATTTTTTGAACAGCCACCGAATATTTTGTCTTCAACCCACAGACACATGTCAGGGCTTGTTCGAAAGCCCACCAACTCAGCTGTCTGTATATTTTCACGGTTTGTTTCTAGCTTATTCCATTACGAAGTTATTCCACTTAAAGCGAGCACTGGTTTAGGTAAAAATAGCGTTTTTCAACATTCGAACTGAGATAAAGCCTTTTTTGTCACGGGTGCGCTCTGACTCTCCGAGTTTAAATTGCGGGTCTAAATGCATTTTCACGCCCGAACAACAACTCCAGTAGCTTCCATGTAAACTATTTCAATGCAAAAATCACCTGGTCAGGCTATCAAAGCCACGTCATCTGAAATGCTAGCTAGCTAATGTCACTTGACTGACAGTTTTCGTTCTGTAGATAAAAGTAGACATGCCAAAGTACTTACCCAAAATTAGGTTACTTCCTGCTGTGTTGCATGCTGTTTTTCATTACAACCTTTTAGTAGAGAAAGTGCGCTCAACTCCGAAAAGTTTCTTACAAGGTCTTTGGGTGCGAGCAAACAGCAAAGTTCATGTATGGTAAAAAAGCCGCACTCCCGGATCAATTTCTTGCAGTTTTAATACTGGGTTAGCATGGCAGACAGACAGACGTTTCGGCCTAAGCCTTCTTCAGCGTATTTTTTGTAATTTCATTACAACCTTCCATTTTACCACCTATCTTGATGGCAGCAAAACTCCCTATCCTTCCATCATATGTTTAGGAATAGGCTAGCTAGTAGGGCGAGTATGTTTTGATTCTCCAGCCCAGGAAGTAACTCGAGACGTGATGTGACGTGATCAGGAAGTGGTCTGACTCGCTATAATAAAACTCAAATACTGTGTGTAATAAAATGCACAGATGATGAAATATCCAGATCCTGTAGGAGTTTTGACTTTGTAGATGTTTTCATGAATCTATGTCAGTTCTGTTCATCACATTATTAAGAAAATCACACAGAATGTGCATTAGAATGTGTAGATTCAGAATCCAATTAAAAAAAAACGTAAAAACGTAATTTTACGGTTTGGGAGCCAACGCATGGGGGGGCAAAACATATTTTTACGTGACTTGGTAGTGAACGTGTTAACTGGCGCTTCTATTAATTCATGGTCAACTGTTTCCAACTAGTAGTCGTCATTATTTTTTCGAACAACACGGGGAATAGTTGGAAGCTGGAATTTGATACCACTGAAGTTTGCTACTAGCAGCTCGTGCCCTCGTGTTGCGTTTGTGTGGACCGCTGCATAACCAGTGTGATTCTACCGCATTCTGAGTGCCTGTGGCTTTATGTGTCAAAAACCCAATGCAATATTTTAAAAAGAGGCAAAAGGTTGCATGTCATCGCCTTATTTTCTGCTAACGCTGACTTTCAGGAGCTCCTGAAATAAGTGTTGGTCGTTATAGTTGCAACCACGACATGTCTCGCAAGGCAATTACGTTCGTAACACAGCGTTGTTGTCACGAAACTGAAATACCAACAAATGATAGAAGTGGATTTCTAAAATAGCTCCCAAAAGTTTGCTTCACAACATTCAAAAGCCTTAAAAAGAAAGAGCGAGAGAAGACAGCCAACACTCCAAAACGGCAGTCATCATCCACTGTTTGCATTGCAGGATTGAAATATAAAGTGGGCCCGGCCTCGCAGCATGCTTCTGGCGCATTTGACATTCAACTAACTAGTGATTGGACGGCACAAAGAAAAGTTTGCTTGTTATTGATTATTAAAATTCTTGTGCTATGTCTAGGCTAATAAAAATATTAATATGGCGATACTAAAAATTATATTTGAGATATGTTCTGCACTGCAGTTCATACCAAAGGCATGTCTTCTGGATTTGTTTCTTTTTCACTCATGTCGTGCGGCCCGGTATCAAATAGTCCACGGACCGGTACCGGTCCGTGACCCGGTGGTTGGGGACCGCTGCTATACAGCAACTGACAAATAAGCATTATTTTTACACATTTACTGAAGTAAATTTGCAATGCATGGTGATGGGATGGGATCGCATCGTGGCATGTGTATCGTGATGCGCATTGAATCGTGACCCCAGTTTGCCAATAACCACCTCATTGGACAGGGACTGTACAGTTGCAAGGCCAATTTTACGTGCGGAGTGCGGACCAAATGATCAGCTTACTGTTACAGAGTCAGGGTTAGCTAGCGCTCAGATAAAATGTTTTTGTATATTTTCCCTCAAACAATATAAAGAGTCAATGAACAAAATTCAAAAGACACCGCACACTGCTTAGTTTTCTTTACTTTACAACGCGTTTCGCTCAGTGCGTCATCAGGTTCGCTCATGCTCTGAGGTGTATGCTTTCATATGTCACCATGATAAGGCTTCTAGCTCAAAAGTTTATTGTACAGTAAGACCTTATATGGGGGGGGGGGGGGGGCATTTTGACTAACTAAAACAAATACAAAAAGACACTTGGTAAAACGCATAGTAAGCCTTTGACTTCGATATTCGATATTCGAATATAAGTCGAATGTTAAGAAAATTCGAGACATTCGGACGAATATGAATTGGCCATTAATATTCGAATCTGACATGGGTATTGCTTTTTTGGGTATTTCATTGTTATTGATTAAAATCATTTCCTTGTAAACATCGCAATTCACAGTCTCAATTTATTTTTTCCATGGCTGGTTAATCACTACAGCTGTGTTGAGGAGAGTCGCGTGCGTGGCTCATCTCTCTGTGTTCCGTAGCAGGACACTTGCGGCAGGCAGTCTCCCCCAGAGTCCGCATAACAAGCAGATGAGTGCTGCAGAGTTCCATTCAAGTGAATGGCTACAGTTAATAAACAAAGCATCACCACATTACTTTCTGGAGTTGTTGACGAGTTTCTGGAATTATGTGATTCAACCCACAAGTACCTGCGATTACGCCAAGAGTAAGATAATAACTTCTTGTTTTTTGGATTTTGACCAAATTAGCTTCGTTGGTCTGGGTGTCAGATCAGGCAGACTCCAGGTGATGATTCTGTTAGCATGCTTTTAGCATGTTTTAGCGCACTGCTAGTTTGTGTAATGTTCGTTTTTAGACGAGAGCAGTCATCTTACCTGGACCTACAAACACACTACCTAAATGTCCGTCATTAGTGATAGAAAATAAATACATATTTGTTGATATTGGTGCTGTGTGCTCAATTCTCATGATTCCCATATGATCCAATTCAAATTTTAACTTGGGCTACAAGTTTGACATGGCTACTAGCTTTGCCATGTTTTAATCTGCATTCACACCTCTAAGTACCGTCTTCTTATAAGTGCTGAACAATCGCTAAACAATAATGGCTGGTTGAATGCATGTTGTTAATGGGCCATTAGGCTACATCTCTGGTTGGAATAGCCTTTTACTGGTCACTGACTGGGGGAAAGAACAACTTCAGCTTGACATCAGGTCTAACTGGGGCAATTTTAAAGCGGAATTCACCTCTGGGCAATGTGTGCTGTTATCACATGTAATTTATCCTCATTTTGCATTTTACATGAGAAAAATAAAGTAATTTGCATTATTTAGTTTAATTTAATACAATTATGTGCTGAACCGCGATTGCCAAAGCTATTTTAACGAACTCAGTTAACCAGAATGCACTGCGGGAAACTAAGTAATCGTTGCCAGGTTAACGCGTCACCGAATTCGAAGGAATCTTGCGTTCTGGCTGCTCAGTGCTCGCTGCCAGCAGTCGTGGCTGGTTTTAGGACAAATGTAGGCTGATATCCGAGACAGATTGATATTGTTAATGTAGACTGTTGAAAAACATAACAATCATGCATTTTCCTCACTGGGTCTCATTGCGCAAACTATAGCTACTAACAGCGAATAAAAAGCGAATGGAAAAACAAACTGTTGAGAAGTGCAGCTCGTGTCGCAACTTTCGCTGTCCTCAGATTAGTGCTGAAACGGAAAATGAGAAGGCTAGCCTAACCTTACATTTAGCCTATTTTTGAAAAAATAAATAAATGTAATACTCATTCAAGAAGGAAGTAGCCTGTCTATCTCTGCTCATGTTCTATCTCTGTTTAATCCCATCAAATCCATTCAACCAACTTTATCAAAGAGCGCACGCTTTCTCGCCCTCTCTCTCTCGTGCTGGTGTTTGACCAAAAGCCGTTTCATCCGGACCTCTGCTGTTGGTCCCTAACAAATAGGCCTACAAGCCAGAGGGAATTGATCATTTATAGGCCTAAATAAAACAAATGTGCAGGCTGCCTTTTAAAAATGGTCTTCATCCTATTCATTGACTCTAATGCAAGTGCAACATGAAGGAAAAATCGTCCCTCGGTAAGTTGCACCGTGCGCACGCATTTCTGGGCATTTAGCTGTTCAGGTTATGCTTTCTGTTTTTAGAAGTTGAAAAATGACTTGCGTGAAACATAGCTTACAAACCCACAGAGGCCTAAATAGCGCATTGGGAAGGACACCCTCCACCTGGCCAGTTTGAGGGAGGTGTTGGGTTAGACCTGCATTTTGAAGATGTAGGCTATCGTCGCTTACTTTGGTCAAGTGTTTAATTTGATTTGTCCGTTCGCGTCTCAACTGTCCCTCGAGAGGAAGTCTGTGTTTATAATTTATGCAAAATAGGCGGCCCTGACTGCCTGGGAGTGAGCTGAAATCTACAATGACTTGACAGTAGATTTCAGTAGCCTGCCCGAGTGTGCCTTGTTCTTGCTCGTCACGAGCAGCTCGTGTTGTTTAAATGCAATCAAGTCCAAGTGCAGTAATGATAGCCAGCGCATGCATTTATGGCTACCTTGTTTGCAACCTGCGTAAGAGGAGCATGAACATCGCCAGCAGTGCAAGGAGGACGCCACGTTTGAGGATAGAAATGGTCGCAGCCTCCTTCAGCAATCCACCAATAATCTTAAAATAAAGCCTGGTTCAATTAAAGACAACTTCACTGTCGAGCTCCTATTGTTTAGCCCATTAGGACTCGGAGTGTCCGTGGCCGCTGCTTCGTGATCCGGGCCGGACCTCAAATAATTCAGCAAGCTTTTAAAAATATATATTAATAGCATATTAAAATTAATAACAAAGCGAAACAAAAACAAAAAAAAGTGTAGGCAATGCCTACCATGTGTTATTACAACTTGCAGACCTAATAGGCTACACCTGGCAGGCGTAGACGTCGTGGACTGGTGCGCTCCGATACTGTAGCCAGTGATTTGTAATGACAATGAGCGCATATTAACAATGCGGACAAAACTTTTTTTTTAAGCAGTTGGATTGAATGCACCAAGGCTTTTACCACTGTGCAGTAACCTATAGGCCTACTTGAAGTAGGCTTATTATCCGGACAATGTAAATATCTCCATCCTCGAAATGTGTTATCTGCCTGCCTGCTGTTCTGTTCCATGCCACCTGTCATGCCGAGGTGATTTGATGACGCGTCCAATCAAATCACCCAGCAACGTTCTAATGGCATTGTAGTCGTTATTTTTTCTTCCGGTGATTTGATGACGCTTGAAATCACCATAACTAAAACAATAAATAGCTTTTATATTTAATATAAAGATATTATATCCAGTGGCTACATAATCCCCTGTTATAATGTGGTCTAATACAGAGATAGGGCACAATATTGTTTGAAAGGTGAATTCCGCTTTAATGGTAAAAAATATGGATATATATTCGAATATCGTTTTTAATTTAGAAACGATCTTCGACTATGATTTTGGGGCACAAGTCAAAGCCCTAACGCATAGTATATCCACAAATAATTGTCTTGGGAAAGATCATATATAGCTGTAGCAAGTTCTCCTTTGACAAACAGCTTCAGTAGACCTGTGAATAAGTCTTAAATGTGTTTCCAAGACCAAATGTATCAGTTAAGCTTATACTGCTGAAATGTAATAATTTCCAGGGGGTCTTCATGACCGCATTTCAGGAAAAAAATGCTCTAACCCCTGTAAGTCCTTGGCAGTACATCACAAAATCTTCCTGTCACTTCCTGTGGATTCTACAGAGTCTACTTTCAAATGATACCAGTCACTTCATGATAGGTCAAAGTATGACAAAAACTCAGAAATAGCCCTGAAGCTTAAGAGGTTAACGATAATTATGACGAAAATATTTCGTCACGAAATTAACACTGGTGGCAGGTGTGTGCAAATATCCTGCCTTCTTCCACTACCAGCAGCCAATCATTATGCTGAACAGACAAACAGTGTTCCAATCATCTTGCAGCTTTGAGTTCTGCTGCCCTCGTGCCGTTATGAGTTCGACATAACATTCCATTGGTGCTTCCAGGCATTTTTAGGTGAAACTACAGCTCAATGGCAGTCTATGAGAAATTTGGCGCATCACTGCTTTCTAACTGTCAAATATGAAATATTGTTATTAATGAAGCAAGCAGACAAGTTATAAGAGCTATGATGTCGCCATTTGATAAATCATTAATCAAACTATTTGAAATGACCTGGCGTAGAGCTAGCTATGGACCATATCAAGCAAATCAATCAGTGTTATGTTTACAGCTAGTCTTATTTTCAACCATTCATAGACTTTCATGTGTCGCTGTGCACAGTAAGGCGTTGGCTCTGAGCATACTTGAAAATGAGCGTCAAAAGAATGCGTTTTTACTTGCTTTTAACTTCTGTGCATTCCCCATTCACCGTTCCTATTGGCATCAACATGGTCTGATTTTGCAGAGCTGCACAAAGCTTCTATCCGTTTGCGGTAAAAAAAGCCAACTGACAAGTCAAACTCAAGGATTGTAGTAAGCACACAACAACCTCACGTCATCAGCTGAAACGCTGGATGAATGAAATAACAGCTACAGAAGAGGGAGCCAGAGGGAGAGAGGAGTGGCTCTTCTCACAGACGTCCTCCGCTATGTTTTGAAGGTGCCTGTTGATTTCAAGTAGCTCAAGTGAAGTAAGTGAAGATTAGTATGTAGACTATCCTTATTTTGAGCTTGTAATGTTTCAGTTCAGTCTTAAATAGTTAAAAGGGCCACAATGTGGATTACGTAGTTAGCACCGTGCCCGTGGCGTTCCTGTCTCAAAATCTACACAGTCATGAAAAAATGCTGTTTAACTAAGCTCTGGCGGTATGTAAAGCAAATTTTTCGAATGAGAAGTGTTTCCCACCACACTAATTCAGGTCGCTCTGTCAAAAGTTACATTTGGGGTTCTCTGACAGCGGGCCGTGAAAGTGGTCGTGAGAGTCATCGTTCACTTACTAAGGTAAGCGTACCCATTAAGCCCATCTACCCTTTAAGCCCACTTTCAACTTTGAGGTCAATTTAAAGAAAGGGAAAAGGTGAATTTTGTTGTTCATCACCCTATCCAATTAAAGGGTTTAGTAACTGACAAAATGTTTTTTATTGCAAACAAATCACATTTTTTATCGTCGAGTTATCCCCGTCCAAGTGAACCCAGTCTCAGGACTACTGACAAGAAGTTGCCTCAAAACTTTGCTGTTTTGGGACATGTCAGAAATCATATAATTTCAGCTAGTTTAAGTAAAATATTTTGAAAATACTTTAATATTTAGTGAACTAAGAGGTAAATGTAATGATTTTTATATATATACATGCAGTGTTTTACTAAATTATAGCATTTCCCTTCAAATGCAAAGATGTGTTTTATGAGCGAGCAAACGCCGATATTCTCTTGATACAACCACACACCATCTTTATCTTACTCTACCGTAAGACTTAAGGTGGTTAGGTATGAATTCTAAGCATATTCCAGTTTGTTTGGCATTGATCTTTAAAGAAATGCATCATGAAATGTTTTTGTGGAGTTGATTATTTCCATAAAATAGCTTTTTGTATAGGCAGGCTTAATGGGTACAAGGTGGGCTTAAATGGTAAACCCCATTGAAATGCATGCAAGTTGGCATGCATGCTAATGAAAAATGCCTTTGAGGGACATAAAAAGTGCTGTACAATCTGAAGTAGTAGGTCAAAAAGGTGTAATGTAATGAACTAACAATAATCAATAAGAAAAAATAAATTTCTCTGTTTGGATGAAGAATTTTATGAAGTATATGAAGTAAGAGATGCTGTAATGTTTAATTAGGTTTTATGCATTATTTTTTTAGCAAATCTTACATTTTTTTTCTTACATATTTTGATCTGAAACCATTTATGCCATGTAGGCTACACTGTTTAAACTCAACTCACACACCTCACCAGGTATTTTGATAGAGAAATAACAAGTGGGCTTAAATGGTACCAAAGGTACCATTTAAGCCCATTCAGACTTTTCACTTTTCTCGTAAAAAATCTTCATATTGTACTTTGAAATATTCATCAATTCAGTGATAAACATTGAGAAGAGAGGTAAATCTTACTATTTAAGAAATCATTTCACAAAAAAAATTGTGTGAAGATGATTGAAAAATAAAGAAATTTAGATTTTGGTGGGCTTAATGGGTACGCTTACCTTATTGACTCAAATAAGATCAGCTGACTCGGGACAGTGATTAGTTCAACTTAGTCCTACATGTTGCCCTTTCAATAATTTTAAGGAATGTTATGCAATTTATTTAATATTGAATAATATGCAGTTAGGCTTGTAGCCATGGTCAAGACCATCCGCTGCAATTCAAACCAAGCATCAGAATGGGGAAGAAAGGTGATTTTAAGTGACTTTGAATGTTTCATGTTTATTGGTGCCAGACGGACTTGCGAGCCAGACTGGTCCGAGCTGATAGAAAGGCAATAGTAACTCCTATAACCACTCGTTACAACCAAGGTATGCAGAAGAGCATCTCTGAACACACACAGCGCATTGAAACTTGAGGCAGATGGGCTACAGCAGCAGAAGACACCACATGTTGCCACTCTTGATTGAAGCTCAGAACATGAAACTAACATGAGTACAGTTCAAACAAACTCACCCAAATTGGACAATAAGCTTAGAAGATTTACACTCAGGCTAATGATATTATGCAACCATGATTTTGGCAATAACTGGAAAAATATTGGTGCGGTTGCTTTCTAATTGCTAGTTTGCAATGTCAGCAAAATCTCCAGATTTTGTTTTTTGTTTTTATTTGACACTTATTTATCTGACACCTTTCCAGCTATTGATGTACAATTTTGTATCAGGAAGAACTTTTGTGTAAGGTGCGCAGACCTCAGATATAAATCCTCCATAAAGTGTCTTGTGGTCTTCTTGTTTATTTCGTTTTGCTCCCGTGGACCACTCCATCACTTTATGGATGGGCCGTTCTAATATAACAGGCAGCAGATGCTGACTGAGCCATTGGATCATTAGCCTGCAGAGAATTTGTCCAGTCAGCCTGACTGTTTTAGGAAACTGGTTTTAAAGGAGTTCTTAATGTAGCAAATAGGTTTAGTTTCCGGATTGCATTTGTGATTCAGAAAAAGACTTGCCCAGCTTGACAGTGAATGACCGAATATCAGACTGACTTGATAATATTTTTTTACTCTCCTAAATGGTTGTGGTTGGCCTTGTAAATCTGTACCTGTTGGCTTTTAGAATGCATTCATTCTGAGAGCAAGGGGAGAGGCTTTACAATGGAGATAATGTGACAAAATGAATTAGGGTTTGTGATAATGCACTGTTAAATAATTCATCAATTTTTCTTACCAAGCAAACCTATGACGATGATTATTATTACCTCAATCTTGTGCAGGATGTAAATTCTGTACATTGCTGGTATTAGTTTGGTTTACTATGCTGGTCCACTGAACTTGACATGGTAGACAGTAGCCTACATTTTTCAAATTTGGAAGTCATGTGAATATGTAGGACTTAATCATTAGTGAAACCAGCTTGAGGCATAGGCCTATCTTGAAGGAGTACATCCAAACCTCTGACCTGGGAGCAGGACAACCAAATAACCAGATTTTTTACAACAAAGTCAACTTCAACCAGGATTTTTCTGCTCCCACTCGTTTTTCTTTTCTTTTTATATAGACCTATATTTTTGTACATTTTATGAATGACAGATGCCTCAGTTAGTGCAACTTTTTTATTGGTCAGGAAATCGCCCTGTACATTAGAAACTTGTGTGTTATGAGTGTCATGGTGTCATCTGGTTGTATCTTGTCTTGTTGAGTACACCAAAGGTTTATGACAGAATGTGTAGTAAGGGTCCCAAGTATTTAGAAACTGACAGAATATTTAGCATTTTTTATATATCATAAGCCATCACCATAGAAAACCAGTTGCATTTCCTTATATGGGTCATTCCACGTCAAATCAACAGGAGCCCGCGCACTTAGGTCTCAAAAAATTCGGACATTATTACCAAGTGTATTCATGGTACTTAAGAGAAACACTGTCAATTTATTTGAATGTAAGATGTATACTCTCCGTGTTACAGCCAATTTTACTGGGTGAGGGGGCTGCCCATTTTGTTCACACCCTTTTTGTTTGTCAAAGTTCACAAGCCCATAGCTGAAGAACTAAACCATTTAGGAAGCTCATATTTGGCATGCTTGTACATAGATCGGAATCATTTGTTGCAAAACTGTCAGTTTTGGTCTGTATGATCCTGCATCGTCATAGCATTCCCTCAAAGATGATACAAATTGTACTGGAGTTTTTGGCTGTGCTCTGTTTAGGCCTTCAGAAGACATATTTGTGCCCAACATAGCCTCATGATTTTTTCCCCTTGTAGAATAGATACAAGTAGAAACACTCTCGTAAAAAGCTATACGTTTAATAGAAAGGAAACCCCATCAGTGTTTGACCAGAAGACCTCACAAGTCTGACAAATCATTTTGGGTCTCATTTTCAGAGCACCAGAACACCTTGTGGGATTGTCCACAGATTTTATTTTATTTTTTTCTTCATTCTCCATGAAGTCTTCTTTTTAAAAATGGCAATGAGACTTGTCTTATGTGATGTTTTCTTTTTTAATTTCCACCCTGAACATGGGCAAAATGCAAAAAGAGAGCAACATGATTTCAATAACATTTAAAGTAAAGACTAAATAATCAAATGCAAATTTTGCCCGGACATGTTCACCTGAGAGTCCCTGTGCAGGGATGCAGGTATCCCTTTCAATTTCAATGATTTCAGGAGCGTTCAATGTGGGAGCAGGTTCGCACACCAAAAGAGCTTAAACTTAGCATTCAGCAGCTTGTACAACTGGGGATCCATACTTCACAGTTTTATATAATACTCTGGTGTACTCATTAAGGCTGCACAATATATATATCGAAAATGTATCGAATATCAAGCAATCATTACGCTACGGTTAGACAAGAAACCAGACATTTTAAAATATACAATGCCCTCCATAATTATTGGCACCCCTGGTTGAGATGTGTTAAAAGCCTTAAAATAAATTCAGTGTTTATTGCAGAAGAATACTGTCACACTGAAAATTGTAGGAAAATGTAGCCTTCAACTCAAATGAATTGTAAGAAAATAAAAAAAATCCCTGACTAAAAAATAATTATTTTTCATTAAATCACCTGTTCCACAATTATTGGCACCCTTAATAATTCCCAGGAAATAAATATAATTGAAGCATTTCTGTCATTTCTACAGTAGTTTACAAAGTTTACCAGAGTATGTAGGAATATTTAATTAGTAATTCATCACTTCCTGTTTCCCTGGGGTATAAATATGACGTGACACCGAGGCCATTTCTCTTATCCACTCTTAAACATGGGAAAGACAAAGGAACACAGCATACAAGTGAGGCAGATGTGCGTCGACCTTCACAGGTCAGGCAGAGGCTACAAGAAGATTGCCACTCAACTGCAGCTGCCCATATCCACTGTGAGAGGAATAATTAAGAAGTTCAAAACAACTGGAACAGTGGTAAACAAGCCTGGACAAGGACCCAAGTTTATTTTGCCACCACGCACAGTGAGGAGGATGGTAAGAGAAATCAAAAGATCTCCAAAGCTCACTGTTACAGAATTACAACAAATGGTAGCATCCTGGGGTCACAAAGTCTCCAAATCAACCATCAGGCGCTGTCTACACGCCAACAAGCTGTTTGGGAGGCATGCACGGAGAAAACCTTTCCTCACTCACAATCATAAACGCAAGCGTCTGGAGTTCGCCAAGCGGTATTGGGACTTCAACTGGGACCGTGTGCTTTGGTCAGATGAGACCAAGATTGAGCTTTTTGGCAACAAACACTCTAAGTGGGTCTGGCGTACCACGAAAGATGCGCATGCTGAAAAGCACCTCATACCCACTGTGAAGTATGGGGGTGGGTCAGTGATGCTGTGGGGCTGTTTCGCTTCCAAAGGCCCTGGGAACCTTGTTAGGGTGCATGGCATCATGAATGCTTTGAAATACCAGGACATTTTAAATCAAAATCTGTTGCCCTCTGCCCGAAAGCTGAAGCTGGGTCGTCTCTGGGTCTTTCAGCAAGACAATGACCCTAAACATATGGCCAAATCTACACAGAAATGGTTCACCAGACACAAAATCAAGCTCCTCCCATGGCCATCTCAGTCCCCTGACCTCAACCCCATTGAGAACCTGTGGGGTGAGCTGAAGAGGAGAGTACAGAGGAGAGGATCCAGGTCTCTGGATGATTTAGAGAGATTCTGCAAAGAGGAATGGCTGAAGATCCCTCTTTCTGTCTTTTCCCATCTTGTGAAACATTATAGGAGAAGATTAGGTGCTGTTTTGTTGGCAAAAGGGGGTTGTACAAAATATTAACACCAGGGGTGCTAATAATTGTGACACACATTATTTGATGTCAAATAATTATTTCTTTATGTGGGATTTTTTCCCCACTGAATAAATGCACTTGTATTGAAGGTTGGATTTTTCTCTTTTTTTCCATTAAGGTCCCATATTATTTAGAAAAAAAAATTAATAATTGGAAGCTAAAAAACACATCTCAACCAGGGGTGCCAATAATTATGGAGGGCACTGTATGTGTTTTTTTTATATGGGTCATTTCACCTTGAAATCAGACACTTTGGGACCTGAACGACACCGATTTCAATCATACTTGCTGTGCTTGTTCAGTAGCAAGGTAACACCCCAGAACTGCATTTGTGTGAATCTGACATCAATATTAAGTGAGAAACAGACTAGCAAAGGTTTACATATGAGGGTAGGACACTATACATTCAGCCTTGATTACATCAGTCAGTGTAAGTCACAAAAAGATGTCTGAGTTGTTGTTTGAAAGCTCTATTCATGAATTATAATGCATTGAAAAATTAAAAATTGAATATCAAAAAAACGTATATTTTAAATGGCCGGTTTCTTGTCTAAACATAGCCTGTAAGGTCATAAACATTGTTGTTACAACACCTGAAAATGGGGTGTTTGGATATTTATTCATTTCAGAGATAATGGGATATAAAGGTTGAAATGAGTTGTAATGAAGTAGTAATAGAGTAGTGTCAGGGACAGGACTGGACTGGCCATCTGGCATAACAGGCATTTTCCCTGGTGGGCCCTGGCATACATTCCTCAACACATGCTAGCCACTAGTTGCCATCATATACAGCTACAACATACCCTTTGATGCTTGAGCATTTAAAAAGTTCCTTTACTGAGCTTCTTCTTTCAACCCTGCCTTCTCTGAATGCTTAAAATGGTCTAGCTTCCACTGTGTCCATTGACAATGGGCAGAAGCTGTGTAGTTTTAGAGTTCCTGGAATAGGGACAGACATGGCTGCAGGGCCCACCGGGAAAATGCCCGTTATGCCAGATGGCCAGTCCAGCCCTGTCCGTGACACTACTCTGACTATTACTACTTCATTACAACTCATTCCAACATTTATGTCCCATTATCTCTGAATGAATAAAGAACCAAACACCCCATTTTCAGGTGTTGTTTATGACCTTACAAGCTATGTTTAGACAAGAAACCAGCAATTTTAAAATATAAGTTTTTTTGTGATATTCAATTTTTAATTTTTCAATGTATCATAATTCATATTCTGAAGGTTGTTGTATTCCATGCTGTTTGAGGTATTCTTTGAAAGCTCTTTTCTGGCTCTACAAATTACTCAGACATCCTTTTGTGACTTACACTGACTGATATAATCAAGGCTGAATGCATCGTGTCCTACCCTCACATGTAAACCTTTGCTAGTCTGTGTCTCCTTTAATATTGGTGTCAGATTCACAAAAATGCAGTTATCTGGTGCCATCTTGCTACTAAACAGGCACAGCAAGTAAGCTTATGATTGAAATCCGTGTCGGTCGGGTCCCAAAGTGTCTGATTTTATGTGAAATGACCCAATAAAGCTTTTTGTATGTTGAATCTTGACAATCGCTGACAGTTGACATTCATGATGCATGTTTCTTATGTGCATATATTATATATTAAAAGTCTGTAGTTTACTCAATTTACAGACATTATGACCAGGTTTGTCTTAATTTCACAGCTTCCTGTTTCGTCTGGTAACTTAAAGTTCTTGGAGTTCTTCCTGAAGAAGTAGGAAGAAAAATTGATTATAGTTGACTTAAAAAAAAAAAGATTATGGTGGACTTGAAAAATATCAACCTCTTCTTCATATCATCTGTGCCCAAAGACTTGTGGTGTTCTCAGTAGAGCCAGTCAGTAGTAGTAAGCTTAGAGGCTAACCAGAGTGAAATGTGCTCCAGTCCAGATGGATGGGTGTGTTTTCACGTCAGGGGGGTGTGCTGTGGACAGAGTGGTGTGTTGCACTGGTAAGGGTGTGTTGCTGAGAGCTGTGTGTTCATGGCGAAGAATGAGAGAGGATGTGTGTACACAGTGAGGCTAGGCTCGTTGCGCTGCTGTGTGAATGGGGCGCGACCTGCCCCGTCTGCTGCGTGTGTCAGTCAAGACTGTGCCACTGGCTGGGGTCTAAATAAAGCGGCCCTGTGTGGCTCAGAGGGTGGGATGGAGGCCAAGTGACGAGTACTGTACGGACACCATGACGCTGCACAACAGCGGCTCCGCACAAACCCACCCCATCCTCCCCCCTCCCCCATATGCTGCAGTGCACACGCCACCAAATGTATTATTTTGCTATCAGATTAATAGTGCCTACCTGCCACCACAACCAAGTTGATGCCAGCACAGTAACACTAGTCTTCACTGAAATTAAAATGAACCTGAAACTAAAACGTGTTCACACTGTACACAGAAACGGTGGCCTTTTGATTAATTCTGGGAAACATCAAACACAATGCAAACAAAGTAGCTTAATAGGCCATTATTCATATTTACTACATCTTTGTCAAACTTGATGACACACCTCCCCAAAGAATCATGTTGCCTAGGTATCGAATTCTCTGATTGGGAACACCAAAACTAGAAGCTCTTCCCATTGCCACACTCTCGGCCCCTTGTTCCAGCCTTTAGACCACGCACACACGTACGCGCACCCACACACACACACACACACACACACACACACACACACACACACACACACACACACACACACACACCGCCACCGCCCTAATGGTGCCACCACCCACTGACTTCTGTTGCATCAGTAGCCCATCCACCCCACCAGCCCCCTACCAAAGCCACCAGTGGTCTTTTTTGGGAACATGCCTGCCATGCTTGTCGTGTGTGGTGAAGTCGACCCACTGGTGGGGGTGAGCTCCTAGGAGTGAGCGGACGGCTTCAGCCTCCATCAGCATGTAGACACAATCATTTTGTACTTGCTGGTACATTTGTTGGTTAAATTCAAATAGCACAAATAAGCTCTTTAGGACCTGCTTCTGCAGGCTGCTAAGTATTGTGAAATGAATAAACTAATGGGGTACATTCTGGTGACCTGTTCTTACCATAATAACCCTTGTACTAATTTCATTCGGAGAGGGTTTGGAATGGCCGAATTGAGATACGTAATAGTGGGAAGGGTGAATTCCATTGAAATTTGAAATCAAGCCAAGGCTCATTTATGTCCCCTGCCCTTGCCCCCTGATCCTTGTTACTGGTTGTACGGTTTGCAATTAACATGCTGGCCAAAGAGTATGGTCTGAGGTCAGCTGTCTACAATGTTATATTGAGCCATCTCTTGGATGACTATTTCACAGCCTATTTGGGGATGTAATGGTCTTAATGCTTGAGGTTTTTCTCAAAGCGGCTTAAAGCCGGTTTCACATTGTAATCCTGTCAACTAAACAGATAGACATTGTAGCGGTTTGTTACCTGGCAGTATTGTGTATTTTCACAGTTCAGTGTGATTTTGCACATTTGGAAGACATGTGACTGTGTGTGTGTGTGTGTGTGTGTGTGTGTGTGTGTGGTAGAGAGGTGTGACACTTGGCCTCACAGGCCGCCAAGTCTGAATCACAGCCTTAATAGGTCAGTCATTTTGTTTGTTTTGGCATCCATTGTTATTGGGACTGAGTCAACATAACTGCACTTGTTATAACTTTTCTGACAAACACCATCCAGCCCTTTCGAATTCTTTTCGCGAATCTGCCGTTAAGACAATATTAGCTATGAACTGGAAGTTCACTTCCAAAGCAAAAGCAGAAAATACCACTCCCCCTTCCCATTTTCCATTTTCATCTCCCTCCAGTGTTTTTGCACATCACACAGTCCCCTCTGTGGATTGGCAGGCAAACAGCTAAGTTTATGTGCTTGCTAGACATTGTTTCTTTCCAGTTTATGATGCACATGTAGTCTGTTGCCCACCCAGTAGGGGTGGTACGGTTCACAAAAGTCACGATTCGGTCCATATCACGGTTTCAAGGTCACGGTTTTCGGTTTTGTACGGTTCTGTTTTTTTTTTTTTAAATAAATAAAATTCATTATGCACTGGAAATGTATAATATAAAAATTAGAATGAAAATGAAAGTGAAAGTGAAAGCCCATTTTCCCACGAAAGGAACGCAATCAAGGGAAAGCTTTAACACAGTAATTTGCTTCAACGTAATGACTGTGGAGTGAGGTTTACATGCTCCAGTCAGTGGCACTTCAGTTTCTGTGTCTTTGTTCTTGGTTGTAATTGGTTGTAATTGGTTGTAGCGTCATCCATAGCAGTTTTCCTAGATCCCGGGGAAACCCACCACTCAGAAGTCTTTTGGCCCATTACGTGAGATAAGTGACGGTCAGATTAGGCTGGATGATCTTTGTCGTCATGATGGCCAGACTAGTGCCCCCATGCACATTGCGCAGCACTTACTTATAGGGGGCTGTAAATCCCAGCCTCCATGACGATACGATTCGATATCGATTTTTCAAGGCAGTGATTGGTGATTTTCAAAACTCAAGAATGCCCCATGTTGCCCCAATTACTTTTCCACTTCTATTTTGTTATGGAGCTAGGGCAGGGCCCAACCATTCAATTATTTCGATATTCAAGAATACCCCACCATACGCTACAATTCTTTCTATCTATTATTATTTACACCCTGACTTAGTTATGTATTGACATTTATTACTGCTCTTTGGTATGGCGTTAGTGACACAGTGCTTTTTTGAGCCTTGCTGCAACATTATGTCTGGAAAAAATAATGTGAAACTTCATATTGTGTAACTTATTTTTTTAGGTTGGGACTCTTTGTGATATGTTGTTTGAAATTTGTACGCTTACTTGGACGGTGTGTGTGGCTGGAATATGTGTTGTGGGTAGGGATGCAAATTATCGATTAATTCATTAATCATTAGTTGATAGTGTTATCGATCGACTTTCGATTAATTGATAAGCGGCGTTTTTTTCACCTGAATTTCATAGGGCCTTTTAAAATATCAGCTAAATAGTTAAAATACTGTTTGTTAAAACAAAGGCCTATATTGTTATATTAAATTATATTATGAGAATTACATTATGATCATTTAGCCCATATTGTATTATGTTATCTTATATTATATATTCCTCAAGTAATTATGCATTAGGAAAAGAAAGCAGACATGTTTTCTATGGCATCTCCACATCACCTTTGGGGGGGCATTGCTTGGTTTCACCCAGGAGTGAACTAGTAGCCCCATGCCCCCTCTATGTCGCCTTGCTGTTGCCTGAGATATGATGACAGACAACGTTGAGTGAAACGTGATCAGACTCAGAACTTGTCTGCATATAGGTGTGTCAGCCAGCATGATCAACCACAAGCATTTTAATTTTATACGCTTCAAAATAAAGAAATGCTATATTTTGGGTGGTGTGTTGTCCATGATGCATAGTAATGTCAACAAAGTTCGTTTCTGAACAAAAAAAAAGCTATTTCCTGTGTCTGTAAGGAGAGCTAATAAGCTAACAGGCTCCATTGAGAATGAATGGAGCTATGACAACAACACTTACAGCTAACATGGATTTGAACAGATGGTGCTCCTCTTCATGCATGGTCATATATTACCATGCCCAGTTCAGCTAATACTAGTCTTGATATCTGACAGGGTGTTAGTGATTAAAATTACAGCTCACAATTTGAAATGACTACGTTTGTGATTTCGCTAGTTAGCACGCTAAGCTAACATAGCAAGCTTAACCATACAGTGAAATGCTGCTTGCAGTGACATTTGCCTGTGTTGAAAGATCGTTTTTCTCATAATTCAAATAGTAACAACTTACACCATTGGGCTTGGCATAATCACAGATTCAAGTACACATCTCCAAAAGACCCACAAGAACTCTAGAAGTTGCAATGACGATTTAATAGATAAAATCTGCGCACCATGGATTTGAATAGGCCTAGAACTAGAACTACTCAACAGTCTCTAGCGCCCTCTAGCGATTAATCATACATTTTGATCGAGCAACCTCTTGCTCGACAACTAATCTAAAGTCGATTAATCATTTGCATCCCTAGTTGTGGGTGTCTAATTATTTCTTGTTTCTACTGAACAACGACTGTATACGTTTTTGTACACGCCACAGTGACGTATTGCATGTAGAATATAGATATTCTCTGTTCTATTCTACTGGCCTCCTCCTGAGCCATGGGGCCATTCCTGGATGAGTGTTGTTATCATTGTTATATCAACTGTCATATTTCGAATGTCATTGTAGTTGTCGTTGCTTATTTCGGGAGCTCTTTGTCCATCCCTTCCTCCAGTCTTACTTTCCGTCTCTTTCCTTCCTCCTGCGTCCACAGGCCTCATGTCCTGAGCTATGGGGGCCTTCCTGGACAAGCCCAAGACAGAGAAGCACAATGCCCACGGCGGGGGTAACGGTCTGCGCTATGGCTTGAGCAGCATGCAGGGCTGGCGGGTGGAGATGGAGGACGCGCACACGGCAGTCGTGGGCCTGCCACACGGGCTGGACGACTGGTCCTTCTTCGCGGTGTACGACGGGCACGCAGGCTCGCGCGTGGCCAACTACTGCTCCAAGCACCTGCTGGAGCACATCCTCTCCGGCAGCGAGGACTTTGGGCCAGGGCCCGCCGATGTGGAGGGCGTCAAGACCGGCATCCGCTCGGGCTTCCTGAAGATTGACGAGAATATGCGAAACTTCACCGACCTGCGCAACGGCATGGACCGCAGCGGCTCCACGGCGGTGGCGGTGCTGCTGTCGCCCGAGCACCTGTACTTCATCAACTGCGGCGACTCGCGCGCCGTGCTCTGCCGGTCAGGCCAGGTGCGCTTCTCCACACAGGACCACAAGCCCAACAACCCACTGGAGCGCGAGCGCATCCAGAACGCCGGCGGCTCGGTCATGATCCAGCGCGTCAATGGCTCGCTGGCGGTCTCGCGTGCCCTCGGTGACTACGACTACAAATGCGTAGACGGAAAGGGTCCCACCGAGCAGCTGGTGTCGCCGGAGCCTGAGGTGTATGAGATCGCGCGGTCCATGGAGGAGGACGAGTTTGTGGTACTGGCCTGCGACGGCATCTGGGACGTCATGAGCAACGAGGAGCTGTGCGAGTTTGTGCACTCCCGACTGGAGGTTTACGACGACCTGGAGAAAGTGTGCAACATAGTAGTCGACACCTGCCTACACAAGGTATGCCTGCACAACCATTCTCCTTACAACTGTCCTTCCTTGTGCACGTGGCCTTGTGATGTCACACAACGTCATTGACAACCGAAGTTTAATTTTAATGTCTCGCAAAAGCGCAATTTAACGGTCATTTTCTCATTTGCGATTGCGATTTATTGGGGTTGCAATGGTACAGTGTGCCCATGATACGGTCACAAATATAGTTTTGGGTCAGTTTCAGGTGTTTTTTTGTTGTTGTTGTTTTCCTTGCATTTAATATCGCACCTTACCAAGGACTGAGATATTAAATTAAAGGAAACAATAAGACATTGAGTAAATCAAACAATCAATTTATTTTTTATCTAAATGTGACCGGAATTAACAAATGGATTGGCGTACTAAATAACTTTTTCCGGATCCAATCAGTACCATTTTTCACACAATAGCAAACCAAGGATACGCATCCAATCTGAATTCCATTGCGTGCCTCATTTTCATTGCCTATGCTAACACATCAAAGCAGAATGCTTTGAAAATGGATCAAATGCATCATATTGCAGTGTTTTCAATTTCTGAAGTCAGGATAATCCATCTCAGATTGTAGTTTTTGTTTGTGTTTGTCATTAGGGCAGTCGAGACAACATGAGTGTGGTGCTGGTGTGTTTGCCCAATGCCCCGAAGGTGTCGGAGGAGGCTGTGAAGAGGGACACAGAGTTGGACAAACTGCTGGAGTCTCGAGTGGAAGGTAATACCTATTTTTGTGATAATCTGTAACAGGGATGGGAAGCCTTTTTCATTCAAAGGGCCACATCATATTTTATAAAGTCCTCCTCGGGCCGTATTACGAACACAAACCAGCATCTGCATTTTTAGGCCAATATTGAAGTCTTTCTTCGGGTTTCAGTAAACTCACACCGTTTGAGGTGCGTACGGCAGACAATTAGACTCAACTTGAAAAAGAATGGTCCTCACACACTCAGAACTTCATGCAGTTACATTTAATAAGACCAACGTTTCGGCTTACGCCTTCATCATGTTTATGTGTAAGATGACCCTGATGAAGGCGTAAGCCGAAACGTTGGTCTTATTTAAATGTAACTGCATGAAGTTCTGAGTGTGCGACGACCATCCTTTTTCAAGTTGAGGCCAATATTGAAGGCCACCACCTTTACAACAGACCCCAACTTCACTTGGTTGCCTGAAAAAAAATAAAAAAAATTCTTTACAAAACCTGTCATATTTCACATGAAATTGCATAACATTAAAATCATATCTGGGGCCAGATAAGACAACTTAAAGGGCCGTAAACGGAATGGAACTGAAATGGACCCCCACTTAAAAGTTATAACACAAAACAAAAACAACATAAACAAGTCCGTCATCGCTAAAACAAAACGCCAAAACCAGGGAAGAGTCGAAACAAGTGGGCACTCCATGCGGGCAGTAAAGCCAGACAATAAAATATTAGAAGCCAAACGCATACCAATACATTTGTTAGCTCAGCATCTACTCATATGTGAAGTCCACCCATCTCATTAAGAGGCAACTTGATGAAACAAACATTTTTCTGTTTGGGATTATTGTGCAGTCTTCTGACTTCTGACTCCACACGGAGGTGTCGGACCTTTTGATATTGTGGTTGGGGCAGAGTCTAGTCACCACTCCACACCATAATCTATTGTAGGAAATTTGCCCAGCAAAGCTGACGGAGCACTAATCCTCATCTGCTTGAAATACAAAGCAAAAAATAATGCCCTGGGCCATCTTCCTGGAAACATTGAGCATTGTTGCTGTATAGATTGAGCAATACGGAGGAGACATCCTGCATTGACCTGTGCATTAGCAGAAGTCCTTTGCGGCGCACCATTGATCCAACCCCCTCTCTCGGCCTGTTGTCTGTGTTTCTGTCTACAGACCTCATGGAAAAGTCTGGAGAAGAAGGCGCCCCCACCATGGCCCACATCATGCATCACCTCGCCAAAGAGAACATCCCAAACTTACCGCCAGGAGGTGGTCTCGCCAGCAAGTAGGAACACACGCTATTTTAAAGCAGAAATGGCTGGCTTCATGTTTTTTTTTATGTCTGGATTTGTCGTTATTTGTCATGGAAGCTGCTTTGGATGTTTGTGTGAACTGGGGAGGCAAGCTTTTGCATATTTTGTGTTTGTGTGGGACACCACCATTAAAATACTTTAGCATTGATGATTATTTGGGCAAATGACTTCACATCTATGGATTTGTCATTTATCGTTGATGGCCATAGGAACTGTTAGATATTGCTGGCTTAATTTTGAACTTTGGTTATGCGTTCATTTGTTCAGTGCTTTTTTTTGTAGAACAAGTTGGGGAAATGTAGTCTGCTGTAGATGTGGTTTCAGACATGCTTGTTTGTGTGTGCTTTGACACGGCTGTATATCTGTATGTCTCTCCCAGACGTAGTGTCATTGAGGCAGTATACAACAGGCTCAACCCACAGAGAGAAGAGGATGAGGTGAGTCTTCCGTTTTCACTCGCCACTTGCCTGTCTGCACTGTCCCTTTTATAATACTGACCATGCTCACCTCACAGACCTACACCATTGGTGGAACCACAACCTTCTAATGTTGGTTCTTTTGGGTCTGGAGAGATGTACTTTTCTTTAAAACAAAAGAGGGGATTCAGGTCGTGTTCATTTGTCACAAATTGTGCATCATTTCTCTAGACCAAAAGGGGGAGGAGTTGTACTCTATTCACAACCATTTGACTCTGCTGGCAAATAGGCAGGTTGTGTGACCTGTTCATTTCAAGTTGATCAATTCATCTTTGATGATGGCTGTGAATATTGATGTCCTAATCCCCCTTTAGAGTCAGAGGTGGTGTGGGGAGGAGGGTGAGCCGCCACAATACAATATCACCAGAGTTGAATAGCCCACCCTGGCCTGGCCTGTGCACTAGCGCCTCCTGTGCTTGCATAAGATATGCCCTCTTGGAGGCAGGGTTCCCACTGGCAAATATTTGGGAAATATATTTTGTGCTAAAGGTAGAATTTAATGGATTTCAAGGATTCTCGTACAGAACGTTGTCACAAGAAGATTGTCACACTTGTGCGCATATCTGCGAAATTAAATTTCTTTCTTGTTATCGAAAGGTAACAGTTTTGGGCCGAAAACACAAGCATGGAGAAAACATTCACTGATTAACATTGCATCTTTATTCCGTGTTTAAATTGCGTCTTTAGCTCAGAAGATGGGTAGCATTTTGACCTGTTCCCTACAGATGGTGACAACGTCTTACTGCTCAACCCATTCTAACTTTGCCTTCCAGTGGGAACCCTGTATAGGCTCTTAGGTTTCTAGTGTTTTGTTCAGATGTTGGCTGTGCTACAACGTACTCTTTTTATTAATGACGACTCCAAGGTAGGTTGGCCCTCACAGCCATATTCTGAAAACTGAAATATTCTTGCTTCACTGTCACTTACTGTATGTTCTGAAGTGCCTGGTATAGAGTGAATGTGAGTTCCTTAAAACTGTGTTTTGCGTGAGATGCATATGCTCCTTGTGTTAGACCCCTTAGAGTCTGTTAGTACGCCGCCTCTGTAGGGCCTGATGCAGTGGGATTCTCAGTTTTGTCATTTGTATGTATGTCTGTATGAGGTAGGTAGGGGGGCGGGGTTACACACCTGTGTTTTATCACTTCCTGTCTTTCAAGTCTGTGTGTCGTCTGATCCCCGTTTTCCCTCACACGTGGTTATGTCACAATTGGTCTTTGGGTTTGGGCAGTGGGAGCAGTCTCTCATCACATTCCACACACACACACACACACACACACACACACACACACACACACACACACACACACACACACACACACACACACACACACACACACACACACACACACACACACACACACACACACACTCCACACACAGACAGACACACACACACAGAGAGGGAACAGGGACAGGGCAGTGCTGGCACCCAGCCCCTCTGTTCCTCTTAAGGCTCATATAGGGGCACCAGGTCATGCCAGACATCTTCTCTCGCCTTACACTCTTTCTCTTCTCTCTTCTTCTTCTTCTTCTTCTTCTTCTTCCTCTTCTTCTATTTTCTGTCTCGTGTTCTTCCTGTTTCATCTCTCTGCTTTTTTCTTTCTGTATTTCTTTTCTTCATTCTCTCTCTCTCTCTCTCTCTCTCTCTCTCTCTCTCTCTCTCTCTCTCTCTCTCTCTCTCTCTCTCTCTCCTGTATCCTTTCTCTGTATCTCTTCTCTCCCCCCTCCTCACTCCTGCTTCACTGACACTGGGCCCCATCTGGTGACCTCTGACCTCAGGAAGGCGCTGGGGGTTCAGACTCCTCCTCCTCGCGGGCCACGGCGGCCGCCCACCTGCTGGAGGCGCTGCGGCAGTTCCGCCTCAACCACCGCGGCGAGTACAGACACGTGCTGGAGGAGGCCTTGGCCAGCTATCGACAGCCCTACGCTGCCCGCCCACCACCGCCTCCTCCTCCTGCCTCCTCCTCCTCCGCCCCCTCCCTCTCCAGCCCAGGCCACAGGGAGGAAGAGGATGCTAATGCTACTACTACTGCTGCTGCTGCTACTGTGCCCCGCTCCCCTCCGCCCTCCCCTGCCTCACAGTCCTCTTCTGAGGATGAGCAGAAGCTCTCTCCCACTTGAAGATGGACGCTCAAGCAGCAGCAGACCTATCGCATGACCGCCAGTTATACACACATATACACGACACACAAACACACACACCGCACACAATCAACTGCTCATCAACATCCAAACGGTTCCCCTTGTCCATGGCAGTTCCGCGGGCTATGCAGGGCTAATCTCCTTCCGCTCACACACGGCACGACACACGCTCTACTCCTTTCCACAATCGGCCTCTTCCACCTTTGCCCTCCTCCTGAGTGGGGCTGGGTGACGTCTGTGCAGCATAAGCAGACCGATGCTGATGGCTATTTGTTGCTATTTTTGCTTTGTTCATTTTGTTTTTGTGAGTTGGGCTATCAGCAAGGTGGCAGTGGGGTATTCCTCGCCAACAGCCTACCCTACCTGGCGCCGACCCTGATGGTCTGTCTCTGTGTCTCAGCTCTGACTTTATTGTGGAGAGCTTGGTCATTGGTTTGACCTTGTTTGCTGCTGCACACAGTAGCTCAACCCATGACTCTCTGCTGATAACTGAAACACTATTGGGTCCCAGTCTACAGATGTAAACTAGTCAGCAATACTCAAAAAAACCCACCTTCAATTTTATTGTAGTCAGCAATAGGGATGCAAACGATTAATAAACGATGCAAATCGATTAATTTGTTAATTGATTAAAAAACATAAATCGCAATAAATCGACAATTCAACTGACAAGAAACCCAGGTGAAATGGGCATTTAAGAGTGAGTGAATAGTGGTAATATTAAATCACCTTTGGATTAAAGAAATTACATTGAATTCTTTTTAATATAGCATTTTATCTCACTTTTTAGATTTAGTAGGGTTTTTTTTTCGAGAAACATTGAGATTTCGGGGGGAAAACACAGCTTATCAATTAATCTTAAGTCGATCGCTAAGGCAATCAACTAACGATTAATGAATTAATCGATCATTTGCATCCCTAGTCAGCAGTGTAACCCCCACGCCCCACCCCCTCATCTATGCAATTGAGTGCTTACCACTGGCCTCAGCCTTGAGACTTGCCTCGCAACATTTCTCTGCACATAATACCATCCACGCCTCAAGGCGTCTCTCCAGTTACCGTAGTCTAAAGTTTGAACACTGTCGTAGTCCACAGTAAATATTGTGCTGTTGGCAAAGACTAAATATTTCTCCAAAGTGCTGCCTCTGCAGTATGAAGCCACACACCCCCCACCCCCTTTATCAGTACCGCACCATAAAACCTGCCCTTTACAATACAGTTTCTAGCATATAATGCCCAGTGCGCAAACTCTTTCACAAGCGCCACAGCTTGCACAAGCCCACACAGACCTACAGCACAGCTCCGTGTAACCTCCTGACTAAGCACAGTGCTCTTGACTCTTATCTCCTCTCCTGCTGTTTGCAGCAGTGCTCCATAAAGTGGCGTCTCCTCAAAGAGCTGGGGAACACTGCTGTACGTCATAGCTGCCTGCTCATTCAGGGTTGGCTACCGTTTGTGAATGTTTGGGTTGATGCATGTGAGACGTGTGTGAGTGTGAAGCTGAGCGAGAGAGAGAGAGAGAGATTGTGAATTTGTTTTGAGCAATATAAAATTGTACTGATTTGTGTGTGGGATTTCTTCGTGGAGGGGTGGTTAAGGGGTGTTTTTCTCTCTGTAAGTAGTACTGTACATGGTGGTGAAGAAAAGACTCTTTCTGCCATATGATGATGGATGATTGATGTGTTCTATGTTTGCTGTGAGGGAGTATACTCGGATAATGCTGAGCGTAGAGCACAAGTAAATCTGTCGGCGAAAGGATCCAAAAACAGAAGCACAGTCAAAAACGTATTAGCACTTAACCTGAGATCACCTTACAAAGGCAGGTCCAGGAAGCCCTCTTGCTGTACTACTGTTGCCCATCTATTCATCATGGTAATGTGATGTATAGAGACGCAGCAGTGCAGTGCTGCAGACCTGAGTGCTCTGGGGCTGAGCACAGCACTTACTGCTGTCTGCACTGCAGCCTGGAGACTCTTCATGGGATGTCGTGTCTTTTTGCACTCATGGTCACACTGGTGTTTGTAAAAGCTTTAACACGTTTGACTAGGAGGAAAAAGTTTTGAACATGATCATTTGTGTGTGTGTGTGTGTGTGTGTGTGTGTGTGTGTGTGTGTGTGTGTGTGTGTGTGTGTGTGTGTGTGTGTGTGTGTGTGTGTGTGTGTGTGTGTGTGTGTGTGTGTGTGTGTGTGTGTGGTTTGTTTTCTGACCGACCTGCTTGTTATCTGAATGTATTATCTCCTTGTTTTAGTAAAGGGCTTTTGGCTCAGGACTTTGACGCTTAGCTTCTTAAATGAAATATACTATACACATAATCACAAGAGTTTCTTTACATTTGGTTTAATATTGTGTTTGTTTATGCCATTAAAGCGTTTGAATACAGTGTTGAATGGTTTTGGTTTAGCAGTGAATCTATTTTTCTTTTGCCGTTTACAAGAAAGCTTTACAAATAAATGTTGATGGACTCTCCCCAGTGCCTGAGTGGTGCCCCCTTCCCCCCCAGCACATGACTGTGTCATAAATGAGTCATCTTTGGATCTCAGGTCAAATAATAAAGGTTATGAAACGCATACAAAGTGTGTCGTCCTTTTATGATTCCAAACTGTAGTGCTAGATGTTCCATGGTGCTCTGTGTTGCGCACCAACAAGGGGTCCCACAGTAGGAAATGTGTTGCGTTGGTTTAAAAAAAGACCACCTCATACACTGTGTTCAGTTTTTTCTGCCTTTATGTTGTGCGTCTTATGGCTGTGTTTACGTTTTGGGGAATATGTTAAGGAGTCAATACTTTTCGTCTTGTTTTGTGTTTTCATGTCTTCTTATGTATACTTTGTTTAGGTGTTTTGACAACATGTTTGTTTGTTTATACTTGTACACAGTCCCTTTGTGATTCAGTGAAATTTTGGTTATTGCAAAAAAAAAAAAAAAACGTAAGAGGCTCACATATGGAAGCTGTCCTGTTGTGTTGGTATACATGAAGCCAACTGTGGGGATGCTGCAGACCTATGTACACAAGGAATTACTAGATTATGACTTTCTTTGCATTTGTTTTGCTATTCTCTTTGCCTTGTTGCTGATTTTCCTTCCTTCATTGGTCTGACTTTTTTGTCTTGTCTTTTTTCCCCTTGTGGCAGAACGGTGGCGACCCGGACGAGCCCTGGTAGCTGAAGGAGTAAAGTCACCTCCATCTCCGTCTTCAACACCAGAATGTCCTCAGTCCACACAGAAGGAAATATCCTCATCCACTTTTTTGTTTTGATTTTTTTTTTAATTCCCAGAGATTCATAGGAAATGTTTTATTGCTGTGTTTGGCTAAAACACAAAGGAAATTACACAGACATACACACATTCTTTTTTTTTTGTACAGTAGATACCATTTTTTTCCCTCATCCTTTTCTGTGATTTCCACAATCTTGCCTCACACCCACTACCTTTTGAGAATCACAGTGGTGCGTCTGCAAGGTATTTTGGCTTAGGTGGCTCCTGTGGTGAACTCTAGATTTTTTGTTTTTGTTTTTGGAGCCTCACAAGGCTATGCAGTGCCAACACCTTACTGGGTCCTTCTAAAGAGCGGAGGGTGGGACAGTGTGCTTCAGGACTCTTTACGTCACTGACTGTCTCTCTCACAAACACACACAGGCACACATGTACCAATTGCACAGACTCACGTCTTTTGTCTTTCAGCTCTAGCCAAGACAAGCTATACAAGTCCAACATGGTGCTGTGTTCTGGCTTCACGCGTTCAGTCGTCTACCCTCCCCTGAGCAACCTGTCGGCAGATGCTCTTGCTGATGTCCCTGGGGTGGGGTTGTTATGTCTGACTAAAAGACAGGCATGGGAGCTGTAGGAGAGACGGTGTGGCAGAAAAATGAGCCTTTAGGTCCCAGCCGAGCCCACTGTCCCCGCCCTACTCTGTCCAGTGTATGTATCTCATCCGGTCACATGATTTGCTTTCCTCCATCTTGCCTTCTGTTTTTTTTTCCTCTCTTTGAACTGTTGTAGATTTTGAAATGGATGATTTTCTGTGGGAATGATATAGCGTTTTAAAAGCTCTTCTGAAGAAGCAGTCGAAGGGGTCAGATTGTATTGGATAATGGGTAATGTTTGGATTGCACTCACATTTGAATACAGAAACCTATATATAAAAAAACAATAAAATATTTGAGAAAGTTGAGATTGTTAGAGTATTTCTACAGTACAGTGCAGATATGTTTGTAGATATAACTCACCGGAAGTGCTCTGAAGATTAAAAGACAAAACACCAGTAGGTAATAGTTACGATTTCTTAGCTGTCTCAATCAACCTAGGGGGTAAATGAATATGCGTAATCGTTGCTTTTGCAGTTCAAAAGCTTCACAACAATGAATGGTGACCACTGTGTACTCCAGATTAACTATTCTGCCAGCTGCACTACACAACATCCCCACACACAAATCTACACCCGTGTCAAGCACTGTTGTGTAGTGTTCTGTTTCTATTGTTTCCCCTGGATGAGCTGATGGACTCTGCACTGTAATTTTTTTTTTATTATTATTTTTTTTTATAAATAAAAGTTCCAGAAGAACTTTCATTTTGCCACTGTGGGGAACCTTGAAAAGTTTCCTGAGGAGCCTAAAAGTTTTGCGAGGAACCTATTGATGGCAAGTTGCTTCTTGGACGTACCCTTAGGTTTTACTTGAAGGTTCCTCAGAGAAGCCAAAAGCCCTTAAGGTTCTTTGAGGAACCTTCAGTTAACCACTGCGTTGGAGCTTCTAAATGGTTCTCCAAAGAACCTTGGGGTTATTCCCAAAGCTTTTGGGTTTCTCCGCTGACATATAGGTTCTCCTACAGTGCAGCTTAGACATTCTTTGGGGGACTTTTATGTTGTGCGATGTGCCTCGGATCTTCAGCTACTACTGTGACCGGTGGTCTGGCCTGGCAGAACCTCTGCCGGCCGCGTTGTGTGTATAGTGGCGATCAAGTGTCTTTAAGGTCTCATTGGAATCTCAACTGAAAAGTGGAATAATCTAATCTGCCCCGGTGTGTAGCTTTAAAAGGAGAAGCTTAGATTTATAACTTTGATTGTACATGTATGAAAATTGTTCCCATTACTCCCCAAAAATCATTAAGATAAAAAAAATAAAAAGTTATTTGCTGAATGAACCTAATGGACGGTTGTGAAGATGATCTATTTTGTGCTATACTCACCTCTCTCAATGACTGAGTGAAATGATCAGTGCAACCAAACATTATTTATAAGTAGTCGTTTATTTATTCTCCCCCCTTGCCCAGCCCACTCATACTCCCTCCTTATGGCTCCGCGAATGAGGTGTTACTCGGAAAACAAAACCGCCTCCTGATCTCAGTCTGTTATTACTAATAAAGGATTTCTCTTGATTTACATTGAAACTATGTGTGAGTTGTCTAATCTGAAGAATCTGAATAAATCACTTCCTAATATTGTATTGAATTAAGGTGTTATAGGCAATGCCATTTGAATCTTCTTTTTTTTTACATAGCCTACCTGTCATTTTGTAATTGTCATACCGTAGATGTATGCATTGAAGTGATATACCAGTGCTTAAATGTAGGCCTACTGTATGTGTTGTGTGAGGTATTGCTAAAAGCTTGTCTTGGGCTGTAACAAATTAGGACACTACAGTCCATGTGCAGGCACTGGTGCTTTTTCTGCTTCTGAACACTAGAGGGAAGAGGAGAAGCAGCTATGTTCTTGCTGACTCTGCTGAGTTTGTGTAGGACTGAAAATGGTTTGCACGTGTTGGTGGAAGTATAAATGTAGTTTCTGCAAGTTACATAAGGCTGCAAGGGCATACATTTGTTTTTATGCACCTGTTGCATATTGTTGAGCAGTGTTCAGAAGATTGAATCCAGCATCGTCACAGTATTTGGTCACTTGAGAGAGATGCAAAGGCATCTGGAGCATGTCAAACGCCTGGCAAAAGAGGTGGAGAAGGAATGAGCTTCATTATTTTTGATGCCCTAAACATCCCTGTGACCTGTAACGGTGTGCATTCTGGATGATTAAGACGCTGTAACCACCACGCCTACAACCCACCCTGAATGTGTCCACCCAAGGCAAGTAGAGTAGTTTAGGAGGGAGATTGATTTGGATTAAGTCCTAAACTGCCCTAAAGTCCCTGACTCTATTGGTGTGGGGGGGTGGGTCAACCAACCCCCAATTAACCCCCCCCCCCCCCCATATAGACACAGACGCACCACACATTCCCCTACTGGATGTCAGGTTGTGCCCCTGCAAGCTCATCCCTTCCTAATGATACCCTCACCCTGGCTAACACCTCTCCCCCACTGGCTGTGTCTCTGTCCAATGTGTCGGCCTGCCCTGATTAACAGATTAAGATAATCCACAGGCGGTGGGAGGGCTGAGAACTCCTGTGGACTGCAGGTGTGCTGATCTGAGATGGAAAGCCCCACCAGGTTTTAAACATCTTGTGCATGGCTATACATGCAGATCACTAATAGATTACATACATCCACAGGTGGGGTGTGTGGTGACAGGGAAAGACCAGTGTTTTCCATCTCCCATTCTCCTTGACTAAAGTGCCTGTGACATATTGCCACGTTGCCACTGTAAAAAAAAAGTTGACTTCACTGAATAACTGCTCTTGTGATCAGCTGACTGGTTCGATGGCAGTTCTGAATAGATGTAACTGCTACAGTTACTGTCCCTTCTATCTTATTTTCTACAGTGGAATAACTGCTGTGCAACCAGTGTACCAGTGTACTTACAGCATGAATTTACTTCTGCTTATGCTTTTGATATGTCTACCCTGAACTGTTAATCCAGAAAGTCAAAGAATGCACGCACATCAGTGGCACAGGTGCTGGACCAAACGGAAGATAACTGAAAAGAAAATACTGATCGGACCTTTATTTTCTTTTCAGTTACCCTGAACTGTTGCCATGGCTTCAATGTCAGATGGGTTAAATGCAGAACTGTAATTTCGTTGAGTGTTGAGTTATGCTATCAGCAATGCATCATTTTAAAACAAAAAATCTTTTGAAACATAATAACACACACAGCCTAATGCATACAAGCTTTTACTGTTTAAACTCCGTTGTCCTGCCATGTCTGTGTTAACACACTCACTGTCGTTTGAAGGAGTTTCCACAGTCTTGCCACTGTGCCTGGCTCCCAGAGCAAACAGTGAAGTGTGTATTGGCTGGAGTGTTGGTGTCAACCCCTCTCAGAAACAGCAGCTGCTCCTGACCCTGTCCGTCTTCTTCATTTGACCAATGCCACGCCGTGTGTGTGTGTGTGATGATGATGTCTGATCAAACTTCAGTTAAGAGGATTGATGACATTGTTTTGGGCTCTTCAATCTCTACATATTTGAACAGGCAAGTATGGAAGTTGAAATTTGGAGAGACCATCAAGGTAGGATCAGGGGATGACACACATGGCAGGCCCGTAGCCAACATTGTGGTGGGGGGGATCTTTTCCACCCGAAAGTGGACTTCATTTGGCGCCCTACTCCAATTATTACATTGCACTTAGCTAACGCTTTCATTTATTCAAAGTGACTTACAATTATTCTTTTCAGGGTATTGGTTACAGTCCCTGGAGCAATGTGGGGTTAGGTGCCTTGCTCAAGGGCACGTCAGCCATTGATGGAGATTTAGGTAGAGGTCAGGGGGATTCGAACCTGCAACCCCTAGATTGAAAGACCAACTCTCTAACCACTATGCCACGGCTGCTCACTGTCCCCTATATGCGAGCACGCTTCTTTTAATTTAGAAATGTTTTATTCATTATTAGTTTGATGCAAGTCTGCTGTTGCTGCTATTAATTGCATTCTGACTCACTGAATAAATACAGCATAATAAAGGCATTTAAGTCAATTGTAGAGTGTTGAAATCAGACATAACATTTTATTCTAGCAATTATTTTCTATTGTGCACATAGAAATTTGAGAGTTTTGTTAATTTTAACAAGCAGATATATTGCATTTTTCATAAAACGGTTTTAACAAAAAGCAACGAACGATCCCCTCGAACCCCCCTCCCTACAGGCCTGCATGGACCTACAGTAACTCCCTGTATGTCTTGGTGGTCCCCCAAATAGACCTTTTTAGATGTATTATTATTACACAGTAATACTCATATGATCAGTCTTCAAACTTTTGGTTACCATCTATTTCTGAGTCTTTTCTGTACACACTCTGGTCCCCTGCATTCAGCTTTCCTTAAAGGGGTATGCCACTATTTTTGGGCTTAATCCAGTTAAAATCGTTGGCTTCGGTTTATAAAGGTTAAGTGTATTATTTTTCATGTTAAGCGTTGTCTTGCTTTAAGACAAGTAAAAAGAGGGAATATGTCGCTAAGCTAGTGAAAGTCAATGGATCCGTGTAGCATTGTAAATCTGATGAGACACACCATCCCATGCATACATCCCTCTGAACACACAGCAACGCTCTAGGCACATGCAGTGTCTACTTGTATGGCCTGCTGAAAGTTCAACATTTTTGTCTCCCTTTTCTTCCGAGGTCACAAGGATATTGGCTGATCATTGAATAATGTGTGTCTTGAAATTCGCAACAGTCAGACCCCCTTTCTATGACCAATCTGGGCCTATCCTATAGGACGGCACCAGTGGTCATGTCCCTGCAAGCATGCTGTGAATCACTTTTGCGTAAGTAATACGGACGTCTCATTGCCCCCTCTCTGTCCTTCTGCCTGAGGGTAGGAATTACACAGGAGAGGCCAGTGCAGGCCAAGCAGACATCATAGATGGGCCACAAGAAGGAGGGGTGGGGGCTGGGGGTGCAAACCTGTTTCAGTGTAGCCAGCCCGCTTTCACCCACTCACCACCGCCCCAACCCCTTTCCGCAAGCCTCTCTCTCCCCCAGTGGTCTGCTATGCCAGGACTGGACATGACTGCACATTGTGTTTCTCCAGCCATCCTGAAACATGGTGGCTAGCAGGAAGGAATTAAGGAGAGAGAGAGAGAGAGAGAGAGAGAGAGAGAGAGAGAGAGAGAGAGAGAGAGAGAGAGAGAGAGAGAGAGGGGAACAGAGAGAAAAGTGAGAGATTTGAGAGGAGGGAGGAGAGGAGTAATTACATTTAGCCAGTGAGGTCTGGAGATTCCCCCCTGTGTTAATTATGACGTTGGTGCCGTGGCGCACCGGAGTGTTGTGGACAGCAGAGAAAGGGGCCAGAGGCAGGAATGCTGAGTGGGAACATGACACTGGCCATCCCACATGAGGGGAGCTGGACCTCCAGGACTCAAGAGGAATCAAGATAATACATTTCAGATTTACTCGTTGACATCATGTATTAAAAGGTAGCCTCCTGTAGTGGGCTCCATTCCTCCAGTGGAAGGCTGTAATAGTCTTTGACAACTCTCAGTTCTACACCACTACGTCATTGCACAGAGTCTTTATGAAGTCTCAAAGCGATGTATCCACCATTTTTGACTTTCACAATTTATTATTGGAAATGACTGTTCAGAAGTCCTATCATCCATGTGTGAATTCTTGCTATTCAAAACATACTATTCATTAAACCTATATAAAGTGCATTTTGCAATAGAATGCAATGCAATGCCCAATACAAAAAAGTCAATTTCCCAACATTTTGCAAAATGGATATACGTCATTTTGCAACAAAGCTCTTCATATATTAAATGAGAGGAGCTGTACAGGAGTCACCAGCATACTTCTGATAATAGAGTGCAGATTTACACGTTGATGTCATTGGTGAAAGTTAAATCTCTGTAAATGTTTAACATACTGTAAGCATGCCTACATACATTGAGAGTGGCAGCGCTGGATAGATAGTCGTTAATTAAATAAGTTTTCTGTGCTGTCAAGTTTTGTGATATGTGCGTGTTTGGTGAATGGTGAAGGAACTTGCTCACACATTTATTTGGCCTACCCCTTTATTCAGTGAACCGTATAGTAGCCTACCTACTTACAGATCACATTCGTCACTTCCTGCTCATTGCTTGTTAAAAATCAATAACCATTCATATCCCGAACTGGCAAAAGTTAAGGATTAAAAAGGGCTCATTTTAAAGCAGATTTTAAAAACCTGCAATCTTTTGATGGCGTTAAAGTTTACAGCACCATTGAAATGTATCCAAATTGTGATACGATAGAAGATAGTCTGCCTTGTAATCCGTTTTATGCATAACAATTTATGACCTTTTTTTAACCACATCTTCAGGTTTTGATTTTGGGTGACTGTCACTCATTTTTCCAAATCTGTTCAATTTTTTTGCTTTAAAAAAGTAGTGGTGAATTGACATCTGTGAGGACAAACTTGTGTATTCTCTCTGCATGTTCCACCTGCCTTGAGGACTGCCGGGCTGTTGTGTCTTCTCCTAATATCTCCCCTCATATTATGACGTCTCCATTGTCCACATGGAGAAAACGGGAGATACGATCGGGTTGTTGGGCTTGGAGTCCCCCAGGGGGTCTGAGCTGAAAGAGGAGAGAGGAGAGGAGTGAGAGACAGAGAGTAAGCGACAGAGAGAGAGAGACAGGGAGAGACGGAGGGAGAAGGAGAAGGAAAAGGAGAAAGAGAGTGGGGAGGAGAAGTCATTTGCAGCAGCAGCATTTCATGCCTCAGAAGCCATGTTGAATTAAACAGAGTTAATCACAGCTAGGGGGGCGCTTCTCTTCTCTTTCTACTTCACCTTGTTTCTGCTGAGTGGTGTGAGAGGAGAGGATTACAAGGGGTTGTATGCAGAGGCCATTCTCTCTCTCTCTCTCTCTCTCTCTCTCTCTCTCTCTCTCTCTCTCTCTCTCTCTCTCTCTCTCACACACACACACACACACACACACACACACACACACACACACACACACACACACACACACACACACACACACACACACACACACACACACACACACACACACACAGACACAGGTCTGTCCCACTGGGATTTATTTTTCAAGATGCTGATTGGTATTCCGTGTTGAACTGAGGAATCTGTATTTTGACTTTTCCACACTTATGTTGAGCATAACTCGTTAATCCTCTTCTGCTTAGAGTCTTTAATTTCTAGTGTTGTCCGAACAGGTTTCAATGGAACTTCCACAGTGCACTAGTCCAGTTGCATGGGATTCCTGGCGAAATTGGCTCCTGGTTTTCAACCTGCTTTCTTTTTAAAGGGCAGCAATTGACTGACTGACATTCCTCACAGCTGGGCACTGGGCTTTCTTTAAAAATGCAACAAAATAAGCCCCTTTAGAGACCCTCTCTACACACTTAATCCCCAGGTGAAAGAGGTGGAATGTTGGGTCTGCACTGGCTGCTGGGTGCTGCAAGGGTTAAAATAGTTTTCATTCAGCTGAAGTGAAGCATCTAATATTTTGGAGTCACCCCTGGGCTACCTCAGCGAATGGTAGAAGTTCTGCTGCTGTTATGTGAATTTTCCCTGGGCCTAGAGACAAATCTGAGGAAAGACGCTGGAGACTGCAGTGGAGTGAAAGGGCCTCGTAACTAGTTGAACCTGATGGAGAAAAGCTCACGATAACTTACGATGAAAACTTCATTGTATTTCAGAGGAATTTGCAACATGGGGCATGATGCTCAACTAAGTCAGATGAGATGACAACATGCACACATGCATGCATGCACGCAGTCCCACTCTCCTACACGTGCTCGTTTAAGGGGAACACATACAATATAATAAACATCAAAGACCATCAGAGTCGGTGCACTGAGAGGTTTTGCCAGCCAGTGGGGGGCAGTATTCACCACTCCTGCACTTTCAATTCAATTCAGTATACTATGTTTTTTTTTATGCAGGCATAGCAAGTCACATTGGACAGACCAGTCCACAGGAGGCCCCCCAAAATGATATATCAACACACAAAGGAAGAAAAGAGACAATTAAGTAGAAATAATATGATTAATCATAAATAATAATAACAACAAATAATATTAATACTAATAAGAAGAGAAAGATAAAAAAAGAATAAGAAACATAAAAAAATATAGGAGAGTAAAATCATTTTTAAAGTTAGGCCCATAGACAGACTCACCAGTTTTGTGGGCACTGTTTTGATTTTAGCCATTGTTTGAGTCAGTGACTGAAAGTATCCATGTTGGTCACTAGCTCAGTGGG
>NC_085871.1:1190000-1197500 GCF_034702125.1 Engraulis encrasicolus
TAAAAGTGATTTGGCCTTCTGTTTGTTTATAATATGCGCTGTGCTGCGGCTCGCGTTCTTTGAAATGAAATTGGTCTGAATGCTGACAAGAGTGTGAGTGTTTGCGTGTTTCTTTCTGTGTGTGTGTCCTGCACCTTATCTTAATAGCTTTTTTTTCCTTTTTATGCTCTGTGTTGCAGTGGGCAGTGCTGCTCTTCCACTGGTCTGTAGGAGGAGGAGGAGGGGGAGGAGGAGGAGAAGGAGGAGTGCACAAGTGTTGTGCAGAAAAGGAAGGAGATACGTCAGGGAAGATACAGCCGCCGAAAGCCCTTCTGCTGAGATTGTTGTTAGATGGCTCAAAGGAGGCAGGCGGGGAGAGCAGAGCGGGAGAGGCACGAAGAGAGCAGGAGCACAAGGAGAGACTCCTCACCACCACCTAGCCTACTGCAACAACCTCCGCGACAAAGAAAGACATGCCTCTTCCCCAGGTCAAAGCACTCAAGAATATATTCTACCTACCACGCATATATACCATACCTTGCCATGTAGTGGTGAAAAAAATGTCCTTGGAGATACAATTTATACATACATATGGTATACTCCATGCATGCTGTAACTACACCCAGCGATGTAGTGGTTAGAAAAGGTGAGTAAATTAAACATGTCCTTGGATATATCCAAAATGCTGCCCCGTGTCAATGGCCAATGTTAGTGCCAATGCTTTTGTGCAGTTGAGGGTCAGCAACACGCTAAAGGTCTTTGAATGGCAGTCAATACCTTTGGTTTGCATGGCGAGGGGACTAACAACCATGAATAGTGGCAAATTCCTATTTTGAGATATTAAAAGTTGAGTGAAAGCAGGGTGGATGTCTTCCCCATCATGAACTTGCCTACATCTATGTTTGCCATTTTCACGGCTTCGTTTTTATTTGACTAAATCATTACACATCTATAGTTCAAATTGTTTGGCTTCACCGCCTGTGGGGAGTTGATTAATTCAGGATATCATTTTATTCTCATTCCTGGGTACGTCATTTGATGGTTCATCAGCAAGTGCGTCTTATAAGTTAGTTGGGCCATAAATTGGCCACTTAACAGGCGAACGGCTCTGTGCCATTGTCAGACGCTAATGGGCCAATTAATGGTATGACATGGAAGAGTTCAAATTGTTCAAACGCAATTAGTCTGGGAGAGAACAAAAACATCTATGGAGAAAAAAAGTCACCGCCCTTTACACATGTTCACCAGCACAGCATGAACATGACCGATGCCCTGCCTGTCAATACAGCACGAAGACTTTCATTATAATGGCCTGACGATCTTAGCAGTGACAGTATTTACAGTGCTTGGGCTGAGGTCACCCGGGGGAGCAGAGAAAGGCAGGCCTACTTTATTCCCCAGTAAAATGGAAAAGACATCTTGAATGGATGTCTTTTCAGAACAACTCCTTCTTAGAGGCACATTTTGACCATGTTATCAAGACACTGACAATGAAGACAGTTTCAAGGTTTTTTGCAGAGGTCTTTTATAACCCCCCCCCCCCCCCCCCCCCCCCCCCCCCACAGGAGCAAAGCCAAAAAGCGACCGCACTACGAGAAAACTCTTTTAACGTAAAACAAAACACGAACACGGCCTTAAAATGAGGGGGTCATCTTCCATAAGGATGTCATGGCTAGTAGGGCAAGTATTGGTTGGATACAAAGAGGAGAGTAAGGATGGGGGGATGTTATAAGATGAAAGAAGAGAAAGATGGAAGCTGGACCGAGGAAGATGTACAGATGAATATCCCTTCAGCAATCCTGACAACAGGAGTTGAAGGCTTATTCTAGTTCATCATACAGTAGATACATATATCAGTATATCAGAAGTGTGAGCAGTATCAGCGTGCGAGCAACTTGCCAAAGAAAACGTCCAGCACCATATTCCACCTGCATGTGGCAACACAGGCAATTTCACAACTTATAATTAACCGGGCTGAGGGGTTTTGATAATTAAGTTCGGTTGACTTTGTAGGAATTTTTAAATGGCAAGACACTGACTTTCTAAACGTTAGCCATTTACTGTTAAAATATGCATATATAAAGATCCGACAGGGTGCTGCAGCATGTTTATGCCACTGCAAAGGCACTGCTCTGCCTCCCTGTTTAGTGCTCACTCAGATAGAGAGTGTGGCAGTGCAGTGCCCCCTGGTCCTGTAGGGGCATATGGAAGGTGTTAGTGGGTAGCACATGGCATATGGCGGCTGTTAGGTCTGGGCTCCCCAGGGCTGCTGAGTCGGGCTGCCCCCAGGCTCCTGTGAACTGCATGAGAGAGAGAGAGAGAGAGAGAGAGAGAGAGAGAGAGAGAGAGAGAGAGAGACAGGGAGACGGATCTGGGTAAAGAAAAGAGGACCTGACAGCTGCTGTTGCAGGGGGTTAGGCTTCACTTTGATGACAGATCTATATATGGCTTCTGCTATGTGACTTGTCAGTTGTACCTTCATACTACATTTACGGTCCTTGGCACACTCTGCCCCCCTGACAACCCCATCACTTTGTCTCATGTGCTGCTTGTATTGCCTGGTGATCTGTGTAGCCACCCCTCACTTTTATCAATCTCTCTGGTGGGACACAAGCCAGCTCTCTCTCTCTCTCTCTCTCTCATTCACACATACACGCACACGCACACGCACACACACACACACACACACACACACACACACACACACACACACACACACACACACACACACACACACACACACACACACACACACACACACACACACACACACACACACACACACACACACAGCCCTGCAGCTTCATCAAGCCCAAGGTGATTTTTGGTGACTGGCATGTCCAGTATAGGAGAGGAAGGGTGGAAGGTGGTCTGGTAAACTTAACGTGTGCTCCCCAACAGTGACATGCTTCTTGGGATGCAGGAGAGAAAGAAAATCCTGTCGAGGAGGGATTTATCCTTCCGCCGGCTTCTCTGCACACTTTTCCCCGCAACAAACAAGCAATCTCCCTCCTCCTTTTCTTGCTACAGAAGTGAATAAAGGCGAAAAAATTCATTCGGAGTAATCTTGCGGTGACAGAGTGAGCAGTCACACACAGCAGAGCCTCTATCAGTCGAGAGAGGTAGGACATGACATGCAGTAAGCTGCTTATGATATCGACTGCTGCCCTACACACACACACACACACACACACACACACACACACACACACACACACACACACACACACACACACACACACACACACACACACACACACACACACACACACACACACACACACACACACACACACACACACACACACACACACACTTTTGCTTTTAAGAAATATGGTTCAACCATAAAAGGACTGCATACATAACACAAAACACATATACAGCTGCTTGTACGCCCACACTACGCACACACACCCACAGCCACACATAAACTCCCATTAACATGCAGCACCACCCGGACAAGTGAAGCGATGCCTGGGGTCTCTGCTGTGGTGGTCTCTGGTTAGGCACCGGCCTCGCCAAAGTGCAGGAGGCTAAGTGACGACCATTCAGGCTGTTGGCGCAGATCAGAAGTCAAGTCACTCATTTTGTCAACACGCATATGTAGGCTGTCTGTCACAAGACGACAGAAGCCTGTCAGGCCACGGCCTAGTAACTGTCCAAATGTTCAAGATCAGAGTTGACTACTTCTGCCTGAGGTGCGTCCATGCAGGAAGGAGCAAAAAAAACAAAAAAAAACACAGCTCTCTTGGCAGCAGTTGGAGACAGTAAAAAAGATTCACAGGCAAATTGTAGCAATGAGAAAGCTAAGAGAATAGACAAGTGTACTCAAGGTGGGGGTTTGAAAGATGAATAGAGGTTTATGAAATGCAATCAATCCACTTTGACCTGAGCTCAATTATCTCAATCAAGGTTAATTCCCCTGAACTGTGCTATAGTGGAAAGGGCGCTAAGCAACCCTCATCCACTGCCCGGCTCTAAAGAGACTTAACTAATGGTTGCCTTGGACAGCGAGAGGGCAGAAAAAGACCACAAAGACAGGAGACAGGAAATCAATAACTTCTGTAAAAGGGCAGTCAGATCAACTTCTTCACGGCAAAAAAAAGAATGTTGACTGAGCGATGACTGAACCTACAGGCTATTGATGCACACTCCAACGCAGCCAGTAAGAGCTCACCAGGCCCTTTGTGCTCTAATGATCCCATATAGGGCCCAGCCATCCACCGCCGTCCAGAGGTGCTCTTTCAGACATCTGGTACAATGTCTGCTCACAGTAGCAGTCATCATCATTGCGTCTCCCTGTCAATTGCTAAGTGAAGGTGGACTTTCCATTAGGCAAAGATAGGCAACTGTCTAGGGCCCTTACCAAATCAGCCCGCCATAGGGGCCTCCAACTATCACACCAGTCGTGGTAAACACACAAAATAGTAGGCCTGATCTTAACTTGTCACTTGTGCCATCGAAAATACATATGACACAAAACAATGAAATACCCCCAAAACAGAGTTCAAAGGCCCTCGTTTAATGTACATGTTTAACCCATTGAAAGCACCTGCAAAAAAAGGCTTCTGAATGCCTAAGCCCTTTTTAAGAAAAGTTGCCCTCAGCCAATACAATCCAAAATATCTAATCTTGCATTAGAATGTGTTCATTCAGCTCTAACATACCAAGATTTAAAAAAAATTGTCTCAAATCTCATGAGCCTGAATGCCGCATCATGCATTTCCAGGGGCCAGGGCCAATGTTGTGTAATGCAACATCCAGCATCAATGGGTTAAAGAATGACTTTTGGCCCCATGTGAATATTTTGCCCAGGGCCCCAAAATGGGCCCCTGCTCTGCCTTTTAGGCTCCTCCAATCACAACAGCACAGCTTGTCATCAAAGGATAAAAATACCCTGTAAATGTATTCCCATGCGGACAGATACACAACCTACATGGTTAAACTAATCTTACCTGTATATGGAAAATAAGAAATGGGCACTTTTATGGTAGGTGCCATGACTAAGCATACATACACATTCTGTGTACAATGTTTATGTTGCATATCTTTCCCATAATGTACGTAGGTAGGTATTTTCCTCTTCAGCACTGGTAATATTAAGCCTACCAAATTATCTATACCAGCTGACTAATTTATAGAACTTTTAATTCCCTAAACTGTTGTTCATCACTGTATTACCACAGAGATGTACTGCACCTTTGTCCTTTGATGCTGTCTGATCCCTGGATCAAAGAGGTGGCAGTCAACTGTGCCAAGCACACACTAGCCAGGGCAATGCAGTATATGAGAGTCTGAACTGTGCATGAAGCAGATTTTGTACCCCCCCCCCCTCTCCCTCTCTCTCTCTCTTTCTCCTCCTCCTCTCCTCCTTCATGCATGGAAATAAACACATCATATCGAGGGGGCAACCTCGACAAATGTGCATTTCCATAGCCACTGAAGCCATTGAAGCTGCATATCAGCCATGGCAAACACTTCTGAAAAGGAGCGGGAAATTGCCGTCGCCACAAAGTTACCTGAAGGACGCGTGTCAGGCAGGAGGCCCTGGCCGGCAAGCTGATGGGCGGGGGTGACAGCTCAGTGCGATGGCAGAGTCCGATAAACGCTCCGCTCGCCCACAAATGAAGAGACCCCTCCCTCTCCCATCATCCGCTGTCACAATGCAATTACTCTACAGGGCGATGGCAAGATAGAGCTTCCCAGCTAACCAGATAATAAAGCTATTGACTGATGGCAGCCAGTGATTAAAATGTTAAATAAGAACATAAGGACATGAGACTAGAGAGCGAAAAAGACTGACAGGTTTCCCCCCATCTGTCTAGTGGAGTAGAACAGAAAGGTGGAGCTGTGAGCAGAGGGATAGTCATCCGACTGTGTTCTCTCTCACCTCCGATATCCTAGTCGTCTTTAAGTGTGTTAACCCTCTGTGCATCGGTATCGCCACAGAGGAATACTGTAGGTATGTATTGTTCAAAATGCTACACCTGTTTAGATTGTATTGTTGAGTGTAAATGTGAACTGGAAATCCATTTAAGTAAATTAAAAAAAAAAAAAAAAACGATCAAAGTAAAAAGAGGTCTACACCGGCGACCCGGGTTCGATTCCAGCCCGGGTCATCATCCTTCCCCATCTCTCTCCCCACTCATTTCCTGTCCGTCTCTCTCTGACTATCCTATCACAAAAATAATAAAAGGCAAAAAAAAAATCCATCAAAGTAAAGGGAGGTGGTGTTAATTTACCTGTGCTGTGGCGTGCAGCGTGTGCATTATGTTTCTGCATGTGCATAATGTTTGTGCATATATAGCTTTTAAAGGCATAATTGAGATGCCTTGTCTGTAAATGCATATTAGCTCTTGCAGGACAGTATTTCCCCCCTGATTTCTGTGTGTCAGAGAGCAGGCCAAGGGGCCGAGCCATCCCGCCCACCATATCACCACTCCACTGAGCTTGACGGCTTTGGAAGTGAAGCGGGGACCCGGGCCCTCTTACTTGCTTTGCCATCCTCACGCTTCCTGCGCATGCATCCTCTGTTTGGTCTCGCTGGAGCGTGGCAAGATGTAAAACATGTCATTAGCCTCCTCTGTTTTCTTTGCACATTAAGAGCTCCACCCGAATGAGCAGTTGGAGGGGGCTGGGGGCTGTCTCCTGATTGGCTCAAGGGGCCTGATTGAGGGAGGCCCCCCCGCCGCGTACTGAGATGGTGTTTCTCCCCAGGCATAATTTTAGTCTACTGAGGGTGAATAATGAGTGACTATTAATCAGAGGCGGAGTGAATGATTGCACAGACCCTGTCACCGCTTTACTGCAAACAAGCACCGTTTTTTTTGGCCTTCTTTCTTTTCTCTTTTTTTTAGTCAAGAGAATGCATCACCTCAGAGGTAACTTTTGCGTCAAATAATTTTTCCGCCCTGGCTCTCCGCAACCACACGAAGCTGATGAGCACGGCCCACTTGCACTTGAAACCCTTCCCTACACCAACACGGCCCTCTACCCTCTCCGCAACCTACTGTATGTACTACCAAGGTAATTGTCCTGGTAACTACACCATTCTGATTCTGCGCTATCCGCTCTGCACAAGGCTGCACTATCCGCTATCCATGTGCGACACGATTCGTGGAGCATTGTCGCCCTTCGTTTCGCTAAAAGCTGACCTGTAAGGGCCCAGAAAGTCTGATTAGTTCCATCTTCATTGTGAATTGTAGCCTGTCAAGAAGACGCTGACAAAATGTACTTCATGTGTGATCAATAGGCCTCGGCTATCTTTTACAGGCGGCCACGACAGTGTCCTGTTAGTCTTACTTTAATAAACCCAAGAAAATGACTCTTTTCCTTACACCACCATTATAATATTACGGGTAGGCTATTTCCCACATACCAGCCTACATTTATAACATTACGTGGTGATGAGATTTAATTTTATTCCACAGGTTTTACCTATCTATCTTTTATCTAGACACACACACACATATATATATATATTTATTCTTTATTGTGTTGATTGTGATGTGTGTTTGTCTT
>NC_085871.1:1202500-1205000 GCF_034702125.1 Engraulis encrasicolus
TCCTGGAGTGGAACTGGGGGGCATGTGGAACTGGCGGCTGTCACGCTTTGGTTATAATTATTTAAATTTTTTTAATCACATTTTAACGAACATTCCACAGTAAGCTAAACCAAACATTTAAAAATGTTTAAAATCATGAATATTATGTAGGAAAGTTAAAATAATTAGATTACCATGCCGAGAGCATAATTTATCGCATGGACTAAAAAGTGCACTGTCACTTTAACTGTGCGTCTCCTAGCGCAGCAGTTGAACATAGCCTACGTACTTGCAGTCATCAGGAAGCGATTCATTCAGATTCCTTACTTGGAAAACTCTGCATCTCCGATCATTTTTCCTCCATTAGTACTGATTTTAATTAGTTCATGTGTGTTTTCAAACTGTTAAAGGGGTATGCCACTATTTTGGGGCTTAATACAGTTAAAATCGTTGGCCAGGGTTTATAAAGGTGGTTAAGTATCTTATTTTTCATGTTAAGCGTTGTCTTACTTTAAGACAAGTTAAAAGAGGGAATATGTCGCTAAGCTAGTGGAAGTCAATGGAACCGTGTAGCATTGTAGCATGCTACACGGATACATTGACTTTCACTAGCTTAGCGACATGCTCCCTCTTTTAACTTGTCTTAAAGGGACAGTTTGGTCAATTTCAACATGCAGTTGTAATGCTCACACTACCCTGGACTTGTCAGTGCCTGAGATTTTTTTTTCTTCTTCTTCAGCCGTTTCCGAGATCCTGGTCATTGTAATGGGGGCAGCTCTTTGTTTACATTTCAAAAAAACTTTTTTATTTATTCCCAAAAACATCCAAAAGGTTATAAAACATCAGCAGACAATTAGCAAACAGCAGTACCTTTTGGGAAAATATTTGGAGTTGGCATATGTTTCATTTTCTAAAAATGTAAACAAACGCTGCCCCCATTAGAATTGCTCATATCTCGGAAAGGGTTGAGCCGAAAAATGTGGCATCACCAGGTACTGACAAGTCAAGGGTAGCGTGAGCAATACAACTGCATGTTGAAATTGACCAAACTGTCCCTTTAAAGCAAGACAATGCTTAACATGAAAAATAAGACACTTTACCACCTTTATAAACCCAGGCCAACGATTTTAACTGTACTAAGCCCCAAAATAGTGGCACATCCCTTTAAGACCAATATTAAAGCTCAACTATCATTGCAAGATCATTGTGTATCAAATCGTATTACACTAGTATTGTGAGTGAAAACTGCTTCTTTGGGTCGGAGATTGTGCCCGTGTAAGTAATAACACTTTTCTGGAGGTGTCATTAAACACAACCCTGTTTACCGCCGCATAAGACATTACTGTGCACCCTGTTATTATTGCTGTGCTTAAGGCTGTAAGTGGCAGATTTGCTGGAATTCATCCACAAACTTTTTTCCTCCCTGGCCATGACCGCTGTTCTGTTCCATGCCGCCGTCTGTTACAAATGTGATTTGGCGCGTTGAATATTTCATCAGGAGGCCGACGTTTTCCCAAGCATACCTACATGAAACCTCTCGCTGTTTCCCAAACATTCTACAGAACAGGTTCATCGTTAGACCTGAAACTGTTTGAGCAACTTCTGGATTCATTATAGGCTAATAATGGTTGTTACAATCATGTTACACTGTGTTAATTGTTGACATAACTTGGGCTACCTCTTCTGCGGTAGATTTGATAAATGCACAAAGTCTCATTATAAAAGTCAAGGCTCTATTTAGATCACTTCCAAAGTCACTCACAAGCATCTTTCAACATCTTAAATAGGCTATTGACTGTTACATGGCTGGAGGGGAGAATGGGGCTGCCCGCCACACTGCTGCCTGCGCAACGCGCTTCCGAATCTGTCAGTTCAAGTGCGCTCACGTTGACAAATGGAGGGATGTGTGCCATGAGGGGGGGGGGGGCATGAGGCATTATTATCACGCGATTTTAATTGACAGTCATGTCTAAATGATGATGGGAACATCGACTACAGCGTTAACCCTACATTTAAGGAATAAAATAATAAAAAATAAAAATAAAAAACGAACTTTCAAAAGGGCACTTTTGTCCGTTAAAGGCAACTTGGTGCTGCCCAAGCAACACCTCGTGTCTATCTGTGCACGCCTATGCTGGGACCACTGTTCTTTGGCCACATGCAGTAGTTTTCCTCGATTGTTTACAAACAATTTCTGGTATACGTGAGAGACAATTCTGAAAACATCTCACTCAATTAACAACTCCCTGAACCAATGCCACTGAACTACAATCACAATTCCTGCTTTACACTCAAATTTCAGTTCTAAATCACTACACACAATTCTCTGGATTTGGCCCAATTTTCATGACAAAAATCCCTGTTTTTCACATGGAACACAACATTATTCAAAATACTTAAATCTATTTCAATACTATACTCACTTTCACTTTCTCATCGCATGGGCAAACTCCTTTCCTGTTTACTGTTAGCAATCATCAGACAATAAGGACCCACATTACATGTGATATTAATAGTGGAC
>NC_085871.1:1210000-1212500 GCF_034702125.1 Engraulis encrasicolus
CCATGGGGTCCCTGAGAGGCCCCTGTGTTATCCACTAATCCTCCAGCGTCAGGAGAGACGGGAGTGCAGGAGCAGGCAGATAATGCTCAACACACACACACACACACACACACACACACACACACACACACACACACACACACACACACACACACACACACACACACACACACACACACACACACACACACACACACACACAAACTTAATCTGTCTCATACACACGGCTGGGAAGAAAGTCATGAATTTTAATTTTTCGCCTTTTCGACTCCTGCCCATTCTCTGCTTCCCCATCCACGGTTGTGTGTCTGCAGCTCCTCTCCGTCTCTCCATGGACATGCCAGCATCTCACCTCTCTCTCTCTCTCTCTCTCTCTCTCTCTCTCTCTCATTGGCTATTTATCTTTACCTCTGAAATCCCTTCCGAGAGCAGCCTAAGCGAGGGAGGGAGCTGTATCCGCTCCGTAGACTGTCAAGTACCCCATTCACCGACACAAATCTGCTGTCTTAAGTGCGATCGTCCAACGATGACTCCCCTGTGCAAACCTTCCTGGTCTGGAGCATCTGGAGGCTCTCCCCTCTCTCGATGCTCCAGGGGACCTGGGCGAGGGGGCTCCAAAGTGCCCCTGGCTGGTCCCTTACTGTGCTGCCCCATGGGGTCCACTCACCCCCATCCCACCCCTTACCACCGGATGCTGCTGCTAATCAGTCCACAGCACCACATGACAGACAGCAACGTTCACTTTGCCAGCATGAATCAACACACACAATCATCTGAATCAACGTGTTTTTGTCCAACCGCCTCCGAGTTCGCCATGTACACAAAATAATTGTCTTTGATTTGTGCATCACTCGTTCTATTCATGGACTCACTTGCTGCCTCTGTCTCTTTATCACTCCGTACCTTCGCTTTTTCTACAGCAGATTCCTTACTTAGTGCACTTGTCATTTCTCCTATTTTTTTTGCTTTTGTGTCAAAGTCTTTCAAATGATTTTGCCCTCTTGGTGTGAGAGACAACCGTGCTGCTTTTGTCCAGTTGTGTGTTTGTATGCTTGACTGTTTTCTGTGTGGTTTAGTGCTCTCTGCCCCCCCACACGCCCCACCCTACCATCTTGACACAGCATGGTGAACTTAATCGCACATAATTGGGGAGGAGGGGCGCGGTGGATGCTGGATTGGGTAGGAGGGCCAGGGGTCTTTGCCGAGGCCTTTGTGTGCAAAGGCCAAGTGGTCAAGTTAATGGGGCCTTCAGTCCAAGTGGAGAGACATCCCCACCCCTCTCGCTCAGACTCACTCTATTTGCCTCCCTCCCTCTCCCCCCACCTCAGCGTCATAGTCTTCCTCATTTTCCCCTTTTTTACCACCTAGAACTTCCATTTGTATTTTCCTCTCCTTCTTACTGCCGACAGCTACTTGGACACACCAGATGATATGAAACAAGACAAGCAGTCCTGATGAATTTCCTGTCGTCCACAGAATACAGATGAGACAAGAGTTAAGTCCTGATGTCACCAAAAGGCCCCGCAGCTGGTTTGTGGTGAAGACATGAGCAGATTAGACACATTTTGTAGTGCTGTTTGCACTGATAAGATCTCGCAGCCCAACAATTAGTGGCGCGAGCGAGACGGCCCCGGGCTCTCCTGCTCCGTCACTGCACTGCTGCTTACTGCTCAGGAGTCTACGCTGACGTTAACTGACTATCCCCTTCAGTAGTGTAGCGGGGAGTAAAGTGCATTCAAATACCTTCATGTAGCTCCTGCACACAAAAAAATTCACCATCCACCACCACAGTCAGTGTTTTAGTGAAGAGCCTGCCAAGTGCTGTAGTGCACTGACTTTGGATTGTGTATTTGTAGAATTAGCACAACGCTGAACATTTTTAAAAATTACAATGAAATAGAAAATGGTTTTCAGCTCTTTTTTCAGAGAGCATGTATGGCACATCATTAAAGTCTGTAATTGTTGATGGTTAAGTCCAGGGGGATGACAGGAATGCGGAGGGAAATAAAAGGGAGGACCTGGTGGCCCGGGCGGTCACCGGCTATGGGTCATATCCTGAGCCCCTGGTCCACAGGTTCTTCGGGCCCATGCTGAGTTCCTCAGTCTGGAGGAGTGAAAGGAGATCAGCGTGTACAATGTCCTCTTTTCCCTTCACCCTCTCTGGCCAACAATAGACTCCCTGAGCCTCTTTCAGCATGGACAGCCCGGGCACAAAAGCACAACGGAAATTGGGGTAACTTTTCTTGGGGGGGTTGGCTTAGAGAGCCCCTCTGTGGAGACAGGGTGGTGGTTCTGGCTTAAAAGCAGGAAATCAGCCTCAGACCCCCCCACCCCAAAAAAAGCCACAAAGGTGAATAGGGATGCTGGGTGGGGTACAGGTTTCTTTTTGTCTGTAGCAAGCGCGTTGAGGTTTTTTTTTTCTCTGCTGTTGCCTCACGTTGGCTCTGAATGTACATGTTACTCCCAGACCCCCCACCAAGCCTGGGTTCCCCCACATAGC